>NC_057803.1:633428259-633706191 GCF_018294505.1 Triticum aestivum
GGGGTGGCGGCAGACCGGCGGTGGGGAGTGTTTTTGGGGCAGGCGGGGCGGCGCACCGTCGGCCGCGGGCGGCGGGGGGCTGCTGTTTGGCCGGTGGTGGCTGGCGGCTCAGGGGGGTGGAGGTTGAAGATGAACCGCAGGCCCTTGATTTCGTATCCAACGGCTGCAAAATCGACTGACCAGAGATGAAAAAGTCAGTCGACCGACGTGTAGCCTCACCTTGCTAGTGCGTTTAGTTTCGACAGCAAAATTCAGTTTCGATAGTTAAGTTCAGTTTCGAGAGTTAAGTTCTGTTTCGACAGCTAAGTTCAGTTTCGACAGTTAAGTTTAGAGATGAGCGGCTGATGTATTTTACATCTAGCACTTTGTGGTTATGTATTTTACGTCATGTATTGGAGATGCTATTAGAATTCCACTCAGGTTAACATTGTTCATTGTCTCTCTTGTCCTGCTTCAGCCTCGGCGTCGTACAACTCACTGGAGCTGCTCCAGCGATGAAACCCTCCATCACAGCGGAGCAGTACCTCGGGCTCCATCTCCAGACGCCTAAGATCTTCTTCCCCTCCTCCGACAGCAATGTCAGCCGGAGCATCCTCACCGGCCAACCCAATCACGCTGAGATCGAAATGGCTTCGCCAAAGAGGTTGTACACTTGTTGTATCTCCTTTTTACTCTACATGTTATATATATTGTCCACTAAGCACACGGATTTGTTCCTTTAGTGTCTCCTTGAAAGAAAAAACGTAGGAATTTTAATTTTCACTTCTCCTCCTTTTCAAATTCCTATTCATGAAGCACAATACTAAGAGATAGTAGAATAATAGCATTATAACCATACATTTTCTTGTGGGTTGACTTAATCTCACCATGCTTCTTTACATCCTGTGATCTTCCAATTATTGTGAATCAAACACCCAGATTGGCAGAAATCCTGTGTTTTTAGATTCTCTGTTTTGCATGTGCATTCCTATCCTATTCCTGTCTATTTCCTAACCCTGCATTGTTGGAATCCTCCAAGTCAAACGAGCCCTTACAAAATTACTTCTCTTACAGATAGTTGTCGAACAAAACCTTGCGTGGTTTGTCCCGCTCCTGCTGCGCTGTCGTCCACCCCAGCTCAGCTGCTCCAATGACAAAAGGGTCCAGCACAGTAGGGATCCAGTCACCAGACTGTCTTTCGCCGCCTCAGATCTTCTTCCCCGCCACTGGCAGCCATGAAAACTACATTACCATCATCAACCGAGCAGATGACCTCAAGGACTACACGGGTCCGCAAGAGAGGTCCCACTCTTTCGTGTCTGCTTACGTTATGCATCGCTTAATATTACATGCTACTTTATCATCCTGTTCACCGATTAGACTCTGAGTCAGCTCCAAACTAATGGCCAAACTTGAGTTTTTAAATGGTTGTGGGGTACATATCGGGGCCGCTATCAATAGTATCTATCTACTATCTGGTTAATCTCCGGTGTCTACTATGAGTTTCATGTTGGGTGGGAAACAAACAATAAAGAAGCCATTATCTGTATTTTTTAACTGAAGCCATTATCTTCCTACTATTATTGGTTTTGGGTCTATCCACAGGTTGCTACCATCACTCTGGATTTCTACATGCACTCCTTACATAATCTCACTATGTTTTATTCCTATGCATGACAGTTATTGTAAACAATGGAACTGAACATGTAGAGCAAAAGAGACGAGCCTTGTGTGGAAATAAAATTT
This sequence comes from Triticum aestivum, assembly GCF_018294505.1. Classification (NCBI taxonomy): domain Eukaryota; kingdom Viridiplantae; phylum Streptophyta; class Magnoliopsida; order Poales; family Poaceae; genus Triticum; species Triticum aestivum. Next base: position 633,429,985 of record NC_057803.1, read on the forward strand.
CATTTAGACATCGCTCCATGGTAGGCGCAAAGGCAGCCCCCCTCCACGCATTTCGGATTGTAATCGAGAGGAAGATATCTGTTCTGAGGGCGATTCAGAAGGAGAAGACAACTCCTATTTACCCCCTGAGGTCTTCGCTCTAACTTGGCATGCTGATGTTGGTTATATCATTCATATGGTGTCTTGCATTGCTTACTTTATACATCAAATATGTCATTTGCTTAGTTTAGACATCCTTTGTGCGAATGCCATCTGTTTAGTTTATTCATCGTTTATGTGAACTATGCAACGCCATCTTGTTTAGCCAGGCATCATATATGTGAATTTTGCAATGCCATCCTGCTTAGTCAGTCATCTTATATGTAAATTATATCAGGCCATCCTTTTTTTCGTTACATATTACATTTTTCAACAATGTTAGTACATTCAACTGCTCTTCATGTGCATCAGCCATGTCGGTGTCAAAACAGGCGGATCTCGGGTAGTGGGTCCCGAACTGTGCGTCTAGGCCGGATGGTAACAGGAGGCAGGGAACACGATGTTTTACCCAGGTTCGGGCCCTCTTGATGGAGGTAAAACCCTACGTCCTGCTTGATTAATATTGATGATATGGGTAGTACAAGAGTAGATCTACCACGAGATCAAGGAGGCTAAACCCTAGAAGCTAGCCTATGGTATGATTGTTGTATATGGAGTTGATTGCCTACGGACTACAACCCTCCGGTTTATATAGACACCGGATAGGGTTAGGGTTACACAGAGTCGGTTACAATGGTAGGAGATCTTGAATATCCGCATCACCAAGCTTGCCTTCCACGCCAAGGAAAGTCCCATTCGGACACGGGACGAAGTCTTCAATCTTGTATCTTCATAGTCCAGGAGTCCGGCTGAAGGTATAGTCCGGCTACCCGAACACCCCCTAATCCAGGACTCCCTTAGTAGCCCCTAAACCAGGCTTCAATGACGACGAGTCCGGCGCGCAAATTGTCTTCGGCATTGCAAGGCGGGTTCCTCCTCCAAGTCCTTCATAGAAGATTGTAAACACCAAGAGTAATCTCCGGCTCTGCAAAATAAGCTTCCACATATCGCCATAGAGAGAATAATCTTAACACAAATCAAAACTGCTGACGTATTCCGCAGTGTGCCATCACACTACGGCCAAGTCCTTTACTCGAATCGTTTTTACTTTTCCACTTCAGCATGTTTTGCGAGGCGGTTTCCTTGGCACGTCTTGTCAAAGCAGAGATCGTGTACCCCCTTTACGGGATTCTCATCAATACGGACGTGGGTAACCCAACCGCGCCATTTATCACGGCGCTTGGGAGGCAAGCGAGTTTTACTAGGCTGGTGGGGACGCACAACCGCATCCGCCCATATAAGGGGATAAGGATCCACCTTTTTACCTATGCCTTCTTGCTCCTTTGCCTATCCATCTCCTGCGCACTCAAGCTCCAGCGCCCAAGCCCGCACTTCCCACCTCAACCTTCTCCAGCAATGTACGGAGCGGGAGGCAAGTGGATGGTCTCCTCCGCTACGGAGGGCCAAGTCAAGAAGCTAAGGAAGGCCGGATACCTGTCCAAGGACACCGCGCACCGGCTTCCCAAAAAGGGGCAGCTTCTCCCCACCCCAAGGCTCCATGAGAGGGTAGTATTTCTCCCCCACTTCCTCCGCGGACTGGGTTTTCCACTCCACCCATTTGTCCGGGGGCTCATGTTCTGTTACGGCCTGGATTTCCACGATCTGGCCCCGAACTTCGTCCTCAACATCTCGGCATTTATCGTCGTGTGCGAGGCTTTCCTCCGCGTCCGCCCTCATTTCGGCCTCTGGCTCAAGACCTTCAACGTCAAGCCCAAGGTGGTGCGAGGCAGCCAGGCGGAGTGCGGAGGCGCCATGGCAGGCAAGATGGACAACGTCCTATGGTTCGAGGGCTCTTTTGTGGAGACCCTGAAGGGGTGGCAATCCGGGTGGTTTTACATCACCGAGCCACGCGATCCGAACTGGATCGCAGCCCCCGAGTTCCGATCCGGACCCCCCACGTGGCTTATGTCCTGGAAAGAGACGGGCCTGTCGTGGGGTGACGAAAAAGAGGTGACCGGATTGCAAACATGCATCCAGTCCCTGGTGAACAAGCCGATCCGGCTCATTAACGTAATCCAGGTTATGCTCATCCGCCGGATCCTCCCGTGCCAACAACGGGATTTTAATCTGTGGGAGTTCGACCCGGCGCAGCACCAAACCCTTAGCAGGCTCTTTGACACGACGTACGAAGATGCCTGGAAGGTGCTATTCAAGGGCGCCGAGGCTCCCGCATCCGCTTCCGAGGACCGCGGATACAGCTCGCAGCGTCACGCTAGCGAGGTAAGCTATCTTCACCTTTTACAGGATGTTAAGCTTTTTTCATAGTTTGACTCTATGCAGGATCTAAACTCCCTTACCTTTGACAGGCTTGGCGAGCGATATCCGGACCGATTAACTGTCTGGTTCCGCTGCCCGAAGACCCAGCCCCAGCTCTACTAGTGAAGCTGCTGGTTCCGGCGCCTTATGTGGTGCCGGAGAAGAAGGCCAAGAAGAAGAAGACCACGGGGACTTGAAAGAGTGCCCGCAACATGGTGGTGTAGGACTCGTCATCCGACGAGTCCGAGACGCCCTCTTCCCTTGAAAACGAGGAGGAGGAAGAAGAAAACTCTCCCCCCCCTAGCGGAGGGAGGAGAGAAGAGGAAGGCCGCCCCAACGGGGGAGGCCGAGGGGTCCAGGAAAAGGAAGACCCCTCCGCCGGACTACTCCCCCGACGCCGAAGAGGGCGGAGAGGAATGGCCAAACAGGGCCAAGCATCAGGCGAAATCGTAATTTCGGATATCAGAGTAACTCATGATGTTCCTTTGTTGCACATCTTTCCCTAATGTCGAACATAATTATGCAGCCCGCCCCGGGCCGAATTCAACGAATCGTCGGGCGGCTCCCTGGACTCATCGGACGTGAACTCAGTTCCACCCGCTGTCTCCCCCCGCACTGCAGACGACGCCGAAGTGGCATCGCGACAAGTTCTGGGGCAGGAGGAGGTGGTCCCGGAGGAGCCGCAAGGCAACCTCCCGGACTCCAGGAGTGAAGGGGATAAGGCCCCCCAGGGCTCCAAGTCCAGCTTTGTGCCGGACACCGCGCCGGAATCTTCTACAGTTCCGGACCGCGGTAGGCGAACTCCTTCCAAGAGGAGCAAGCCTTCTGAGCCGGCGGCCTCCATCCAACCGGAGGTGCCGGACAATCTGCTGGAGGTGCTTGACGGCGCCTCCAACGACGAGGGGCACCGTACTATTATGAGTACGGTGATCCAGAAGGTTCAGTCCGCCAAGAGCGGACTGGCTGAAGCTTGCGCTAGCCTTCTAACAGGCTTCGAGGTAAGTAAAAATATTACCGCATAGACAGTAGCCCCTGATGCTCTGTTTGGCATTCGGAAAGAAAAGCCGAATAGAGGATCTATTAAATTTCGCAGGAGTCTAACAAAAAGAGTCAATATGCGTATGCAGGCTTCGCTGCTATCCACCGCCGCACTGACTGCGGAGGTGGGTATCCTGAAGCAGGACCTCGAGCGGACCGAGCAAGAGCTCGTCCTTGCCAAGCGGCAGCTCGAGGAGAAAGAAGGTAAGAAATACCTTACAGAAAAAGTGCCTAAAAAAGGCGTGATTGCAAAAAAAAAATAACAGGATTGTACTGCTTATTGTAGGGGCCACGACTGAGGTGGCGACCCTTAAGCAGGCGCTGTCTGAGGCCGAAAAGAAAACGGCCGCGGAGCGCACCGAGCGAGACAGACTTGGGGCTCAGGTCGGCGAGGTGCAGCAAGAGCTTCAGGCTCTCATGAAAAAACATGAGAGTTTGGAGCTTGAGTCAAAGGCGCAAGCATCCGAGCTCGTGACGGCCCTTGAGACTGCCAAGTCTGCCAAGGCCGAAGCCCAAAAGGCCCTCCAAGAGTTGGAGGAGATGAGGAAGATAGCAGCGGGTAAGGCATTCTTCATGCAAAGCAGAAATATAAAAGTAAACTACTTGTTACTTACCCGAATCTGGAGCTCTCCAGGGGCATTCGCAGATCTTCCCCGCAGTGTATCCGATGCCGCCGCATTCTACCGAGCTGAAGAGGGCAGCTCGACGGAGAAGGTGTTCTGGTCTCAGTATTCTGAGGCCGGACACCCTGTGCCTTTGAGCGACCAGCTGAAACAGCTGGTCGAGCTCCACAAGGCGGCCGAACAGGCCATGAAGGGCTTCATAGTTTGGCTGTGGCCCGGAGAGGCCCTGCCTGGGAGCTATTTCGGGCTGGTGCGGCGGCTGGTCGAGGCCTGTCCGAGGCTCGAGGTCATCAAGCGCTCCGTCTGCATCGAAGGTGCCCGTCGGGCCCTTGCCCGTGCAAAGGTGCACTCGGGTAAGCTGGGCGGTGAGAAGCTTGTGAAGGACGGGTCGCCGCCAGGGAAGGAGCATCGCAAGCCTGAGAACTACTACAAGGATGTTCTTGCAGGTGCCCGCCTTGTGGCGGATGAATGTACCAAGGATGTGATTTTTGAATGAACTCGCTCGTGTTTATCATGTGCGCTGAAAACTTGTTCATATGCACTAAGCAATGCTTATTGAATTTAAAATATTACTTTCTGTGCGGCTGTTTATCAAAAAATTGAGAGATGGCCAGTCGTTAGCTTCTTCCCCCATGCCACTAGTGCTGGGGTGTTCGGGATAAACCTGAGCGCTCTTTTTCCCATAGTTGGGTCCTTCGAGGGAGGCGCTCAGCACAACGAACCAGGCAATCGGACTATAATGCTTGAACACTCTCACTTAGCCATAGAACTCTATAATTTTAAATTTCGGCAAAGCCCCTAGTTCGGAAGACCGAGTTCGGGGCGCTATCCACGCCTTGGCCGGACAAAGCCAGCTCCTCGCTCGAAGCGGCATAAGTCTTTAGGGACTCGAAAAACGTCTCGAACAGCGACCGGTCTCTCGCCTCATCATGACAGTCAGTTTTAGCTTTCTCCACTGAGGTGCTTAACCCAGCTGAACCGGGGCACAATCACAGTGGTTCTCCTAGTGCTACCTTAGCCGATAGAGCGGAACGTAAGGCACCAAAACATAGGAGCCGGGCAAACCCAACTATTGACCCAAATCATGATTCGGAGCCGATGCATATAGTGCTATAAGTTCGGGGTGCCGCACTTGTGAAAGTGTACGGACTTCTCACACCATATTAAGGGTACTGAAGCCCCTGGCGTACTTGCCGTACCATGGTGTACGGGTTCAATCATGTCATTTAATGAACATATATGAAAAGAGAGTAATGCAGAAAATAGACAAAAGCTATGCATTGTTTATAGAGAGGCTATTTATCAAAGCCGAACGATACAAATAGTGCGGTAAGCAAAAGATATTGGACTATTCAGTATGTCCTGACCAGGGGCAGGCCGCGGAATTGTATTTAAAACAGGTATACCGCTCGTAACAGAGACCACCTGGGAGTTCCATAATGCGGCATGGCTTGTCTGCCTCCCTGGATCTTGCATCGTTGTGCAGCAGTCGAATTGCCGAACAGGTCGTCCGAAGTATGGAGTCCTGAAAGTAAGAAAAAATTAAAAAAAGAATCCGGCAGCCCCTAGTATGTTTTAAGCCGTATTTTGGGCGTGCCGTTATTGTGCCCCTTCCCCTGTGCCCATGGTATTTCAAGGGCGTAGTTATGTACGAGAGGTACTGGTTTTGCTATGTCGCGAAAGCTGGGGTTGGGGCCGCATTGCTACGCTTGCTCAGAGTGTGCCAGGCGGTCCTACTGTGGGTTACTCCGGGCGCGCTTGGCAGTGTCTGGCTTTTTAATGGCCGGACTGGAGATTTGCCTGAGAAGGCTACTTTGTACCTCCGCTGCGAGAGCTGCCGTATGCTCCTCCGTACGGAGGGAGCGTTCGGTGTTTTCGTTGACCGTAATTACTCCTCGAGGGTCTGGCATCTTGATCTTGAGATATGCATAGTGCGGCACCGCATTGAACTTAGCGAATGCGGTTCGTCCGAGCAGGGCGTGATAGCCACTGCGAAACGGGACTATATCGAAGATTAACTCTTCGCTTCGGAAATTGTCTGGGGATCCGAAGACCACGCCAAGTGTTACTGAGCCTGTACAGTTGGCTTCTACACCTGGTATAACGCCTTTAAAGGTCGTTCTTGTGGGCTTAATCCTTGAGGGATCTATGCCCATTTTCCGCACTGTATCCTGATAAAGCAGGTTCAGGCTACTGCCGCCGTCCATGAGGACTCTTGTGAGATGAAATACGTCGATGATTGGGTCGAGAACCAATGCAGCGAAGTCACCATGACGGATGCTAGTGGGATGGTCCCTTCGATCAAAAGTGATCGGGCAGGAGGACCATGGGTTGAACTTTGGGGCGACTGGCTCCATCGCGTATACGTCCCGTAGCGCACGCTTCTGCTCCCGCTTGGGAATGTGGGTTGCGTATATCATGTTCACCGTCCGCACTTGTGGGGGAAAGCCCTTCTGTCCATTGTTGTTCGGCGGCTTGGGCTCCTCGTCGTCGCTGTGCAGCCCCTTGTCTCTGTTTTCGGCCCTTAACTTGCTTGCCTGCTTGAACACCCAACACCCTGTTAGTGTGATTGGCTGGCCTTTCAGGGGTGCCATGTATCTGGCACAAGCAATCGAGTATTCGGTCCAAACTGGACGGGCCCTGAGTATTCTTTTTGAATGGCTTTTTCCGCTGACCAGATTTATAGCCTTTGAATCCGGCATTGACTGCCGTGTCTTCATTGCTGTCGCCATTAACGCGACGTTTTTGCTTATTCTGACGTGTCCTGCCACTTTTGTCCTTGGTATCCGAATTACCAGGGTTCTTTGATAAGTTGGTACTGCGAGCTAGCCAGCTGTCTTCTCCCACGCAAAAGCGGGTCATGAGTGTCGTGAGGGCAGCCATGGATTTCGGCTTTTCCTGTCCCAGGTGCCGGGCAAGCCACTCGTCGCGGATGTTATGCCTGAAGGCTGCTAGTGCCTCTGCGTCCGGATAGTCGACTATCTGGTTTTTCTTTGTTAGGAACCGTGTCCAGAATTGTCTGGCCGATTCCTCTGGCTGCTGAATTATGTGGCTTAAGTCGTTGGCATCCGGCGGTCGCACGTAAGTGCCCTGGAAGTTGTCGAGGAATGCGGCTTCCAGGTCCTCCCAAGAACCGATTGAGTCTGCTGGCAAGCTATTAAGCCAATGCCGGGCCGGTCCTTTAAGTTTGAGCGGGAGGTATTTGATGGCGTGTAGATCATCGCCGCGTGCCATGTGGATGTGAAGGAGATAATCCTCGATCCATACCTCCGGATCTGTTGTGCCATCGTATGATTCAATGTTTACGGGTTTGAAACCCTCAGGGATTTTATGATCCATTACTTCATTCGTGAAGCATAGCGGGTGTGCGGCACCTCTGTACTAAGCTATATCACGACGCAGCTCGGAAGAGCTATGTCTGTTGTGTTCGGCCCGGCCATATTTGTTGTATCCGGAGTGAAGATCATTGTCACATGCCGTAGGGCACCTGCGCGATCCGTAGATCGATCTTGTTTGTCTTGCCTTATCCTCCAGTATGTCTCGCAGGTCGGGCGCATTTTCCCGTCCCTTAGTTGAGCGGCGTCGGGGCATGGCTTGTGTGGAGGGCCGAGAGGTCTCTCTATCGCGGCCGCGAGGTGGCCGGTCTGCCATGTCATGCGCTGGTGATGTAGGTGCTTCCTCCTCTGATCGGGGTAGCGGCCTGCGCTTCGGGTAACTCTTGGAGGGGCGTTCGAGTTCATACTCTTCGGCCGCAAGGACTTCCGTCCATCTGTCAGCTAGCAAATCTTGGACTGCTCTAAGCTGTTGCTGCTTTTTCTTGAGGCTGCTTGCCGTGGCTAAAAGCTTGTGTTTAAAACGCTCTTGTTCAGCAAGGTCTGATGGTATGACGAATTCGTCGTCATCGAGGCTTGCCTCGTCTTCGGAGGGAGGCGTATAGTTATCATCCTCGACCTCTCGGTCTTCCGCTCTCTCATGAGGGATGGCTTCTCCATCTTCCTGTGCCTAATCTTGCTGAGGTGGGTGTTCTTCGGCACTATCTGGGGTAGTATTATCTCCCGTGCCGGAATCACCTTTTTTGCTTTGGCGGGATATAGAGCGGCGCCGCTGACGCCGGCGCTTTGGCTGTTTCTTGGGGGCGTCATCCCCCACTGTTCCATCGCCATCTCCATCTTTTGGAGTATCCACCATATATATGTCATATGACGAGGTGGCCTTCCAGCGCCCTACAGGTGCTGGTTCCTGTTCGTCTCCTACATCGTCGTCCATGCCGTTGATGTCCTCGAAGCTGAAGTCAAGCATGTCGGTTAGATCGTCGACAGTGGCTACAAAGTGGGTGGTGGGTGGGCTTTGAATTTCCTCATCGTCCGTATCCCACCTTCGCTGACAGTAGTCCGGCCAGGGTTCTCCTGATAAAGAGAGAGACTTAAGAGAATTCAGGATGTCACCAAAAGGCGAGTGCTGAAAGATGTCTGCGGTGGTGAACTCCATTATCGGCGCCCAATCGGATTCGATTGGCAGGGGCGCGGGTGGTTCGGAGTCCGGGGAGGAGTCCGGATCCTCGGAGTCACGGGTCGTGCAGAGTGCGGGGCTAGTGTTCGGCTCGATCGCTTTCGGGATCGCAGCCCCCGAGGTGATGTCCAACCGCTCATCCTCGATTGGCGCAATAGGCTCCGAGTTAGGGGTCGGAACCGATGTGTGTGCGGCCTCCAGGACACTGTTCGGGGGCAGAGCTAGATCATGCCCCTCGAGATAGTGCGGCACGCTTGGCCGTGGCTTGAGCCCGTCGAAGATTAAGTCTCCGCGGATGTCAGCCGTGTAGTTTAAGCTTCCAAACCTGACTTGATGGCCAGGGGCGTAGCTTTCGATCTGCTCCAGGTGGCCAAGTGAATCGGCCCGCAGAGCGAAGCCACCGAAGACGAAGATCTGTCCGGGGAGCAAAGTCTCACCCTGGACCGCATCGTTGTTGATGATCAAAGACACAGAGGAACTCTCAATGAAAGCACCAATGTCGGTGTCAAAACCGGCGGATCTCGGGTAGTGAGTCCCGAACTGTGCGTCTAGGCCGGATGGTAACAAGAGGCAGGGAACACGATGTTTTACCCAGGTTCGGGCCCTCTTGATGGAGGTAAAACCCTACGTCCTGCTTGATTAATATTGATGATATCGGTAGTACAAGAGTAGATCTACCACGAGATCAAGGAGGCTAAACCCTAGAAGCTAGCCTATGGTATGATTGTTGTATATGGAGTTGATTGCCTATGGACTACAACCCTCCGGTTTATATAGACACCGGATAGGGTTAGGGTTACACAGAGTTGTTTACAATGGTAGGAGATCTTGAATATCCGCATTGGCAAGCTTGCCTTCCACGCCAAGGAAAGTCCCATCCGGACACGGGACGAAGTCTTCAATCTTGTATCTCCATAGTCCAGGAGTCCGGCTACCCGAACACCCCCTAATCCAGGACTCCCTCAAGCCATTTGACACGGTGATAGGAAATTATGGAGTGAAAACAAGGTCTTCAGATCAGACTATGCTATCTAACGAAGCGCATATCTCGTTGGTTACGGATAGCTCCTCAGAGGAGGATTCAGAGACAGATGACCAGTCCTATCCCCCCCAGAGGTGTATGCTCTAACTTGACAGGTTTATGTTGCTCATATCGTGCGTATGGTGTCTCGCGTTGCTATGCCATTTGATTAGTTTAGACATGCTTTGTGTGAATGCCACCTGTTCAGTGTCTAATTACCATATATGTGAATTATGCATTGCCATCTTGTTGTAAGTCATTATATATGTGAATTATACAATGTTATCTTGTTGCAAAGGCATTATATATGTGAATTATGCAATGCCATGCTGTTTATCCAATCATCATGTATGTGAATTATATCATGCTATCATTTTTTGTATTGCATGTTCCATTTGTCGACAACATTTGTATATTCAACTATTCTTCCTGTGCATCAGCCATTTGAAGCGGTGATGGAAGTATCTGGAGTGAAAACAAGGTATTCAGAGCAGACAATGCTACCTGCTAAAGCAGACATCTTGCTGGTTACAGAGAGCTCCTTAGAGGAGGATTCAGAGACTGATGACCAGTCCTATTTCACCCCTGAGGTCTATGCTCAAACTTGGCAGGGTTATATTACCCATGTCATGCATGTTGTCTTGCATTGCTTAGTTTTTACATCATATATGGATTGCCATCTTCTTACTTTCTTACTATATAAATCATATATTTGAATTATATCATGCCATCATGTTTACATAGCACATACACATCATCTATCTAAATTATGGCATGGCAACCCATTTAATAAAGACATCATATAGTTATATCATCTCATCCTGTTTAGTATTTACAATCATCATATTTTGAATTATGGCATTCTATCCGTGAATGTATGTGAATTATGGCATGCCAACCTATTTAATAAACACATTATATAGTTATGTCATGTCACCCTGTTTACATAGTCTCATATTTTGAACTATGTCTTTCCATCTTTTTTAGTTAGCCATCATAATGTGAAATTGTGTCATGCTATCCTGTTTAGTTAGCCATCATATATGTGAAATTGTGTCATGCTATCCTGTTTGGTTAGACAACATAAATATGAATTATTTCATGCCCTCTTTTATTCCCCACTATCCATTGCACCTGTCTATCATACAATGTCTATACTTTCAATTACTTTTCTTGTCTATCAGCCATTTGAATTGGAGAGCGTGATGGTAGTATCTAAAGGAGTAACAACACGGTCTTCAGAAAAGATAGTGCTACCAGTTGATGCAGATAGAACCACGGTTGTACTTGCCCAAGGACTAGATCCACCACACATAACCCAGACTCTCGCAGATTGTACCCCTACCCAGTTGGACAGAGAACCAGCTACACCCCTTCTAACCCCAACCCCGGCAGATAGTAACCCAGTTCCAGTTGACACAGCACCGTCTCCACCACAGAGCACCCAAACACAAGAAGTTAGTAAGGAAACTGCAGTGCCCAAAGCACGAGGACCACCACTCCGAATCCCAACTCAACGCTTAAAGGAGAAGAAGATTTGTTCTCAGGTCAGGTTCTGTAGCTATGGTTCATACTCCTTTGCTCTTGCATTACTGTATTTACTCATACCAACTATTTTCAAATTTGAAGGATGGAATTGAAACTCCAATGGCGCAGTAGGTATGTTTTAAACCTATTTCTTTAACTGGTTTGCTGTTGTAACCTGCTCTATGTTGATTTCAGTTTCAATTGAATAAAGAGTTATGTTCTCATGTCATGCACATTACAAGTGTTGTTATTGCTCTATAGTTACCCACACTTATATTCTGTCTATTCTGCTTTGCCTTGAAAAAATATTATTTGAAATGTGTCTCTATCTTGATTTGGCAACAAAAACTAGAATGATATAGACCATAAAGTGACCATGGTACGTAGATATATGTTTGTTTCATGCTGTTATCCTGTCCACTTTACTACTGAACTCACTTACCGAAATGAGTTTCATATACAACATGGTAAACATGTGATGTGTCTGCTTGTTTCTCTTTTAGAATGCGGAAAAAATATTGGAGAATAGTACCGCGTTATCCAATGGTAAAGGAAGTAATGCAGATAAGGTTCAAGATAGTGAGTCATCCCTGTTGGTCTCCAAGAAAGCTGATAAAACTATCTTGACAACAGTGAGGGAACCCAAAAGTCCTGTCTTGATGTAGTGTTCGAGTTACTGGCAACTACTGCTGGCACAAGCTCTTTGAACTCGCTGCCTGAATCAGTTCGTCTTCTTGAGTCTCAACTTCAAGTTGAAAGACATCGATCAGATGTGCTGCGATAGGAAGCTGAAGGACTGAGGAAGTCCCTGCAGAATTCAGATGCATATTTTCTGGTGCAACAGCAAGCGCTGGAGGATTTAAGCGCCAAACAAGAGAAAGTTAATAAGCTTGCTAAGCATCTTGCCAGCATTATGGGTACCTAGGATATTGTTTCTTGAGATCTTCTGAAGAGGTTTCAGTTCTGGATTAGTTTTGCTGCGGCGTTTATTTGCGCTAGTCGCCAACTTTGACAACCACTGTATATGATATGTTGCTTTGTTCCCTATATTTGCACTGGTGGTGAACTTTGATGCCCAGTGGATGTAATATGTGTAATAGTTGTGATAGCCTAGCGTTAGTTGCTTGCTTATTTATTTCCTTGTTGTCTTGTTTGTTTGTTTGCTTGTAGTCATTGCAGTTCGTTTTCCGCGGTTAGCTAGTGGCTGCAATAACCTATTTTTTAAAACTAGGCCACAATAACCATGGGCTAATATTTACTGTAGTGACACTTGGCCTCCTACTGGCTGTAGAAACAGTGGGCCTTCTACGGGCCGTAGAAACAATGGGCCTTCTACGGGTCATATCATCAATGGGCCTTATACGGGCCGTATGATCGATTGGCCAAACATGGGCCAACCAGACCGCATTATGGCCCTAAACGGGCTAGAGTTGGAATCGTCCGTTCATGGGCCGACCATAACGGGCCATCGTTAATAGGCCGTATTTGATGACGCTATGAAAACGGCCCAACGTATTAACGGACCACAAACGGGCCAACTGTAACCACGGGCTGAATTTGGCCCACTAGCAGAAAATGACTGTAACAGGCCGTAAGTAAACGAATGTTGGAAATGAGCCCAAGAATAAATGGGCTCTGAGAAGGCCGAAAGATAACATGGGCTGGAAACAGCCCAACGGAATAACGGGCCGTTAATGGGTATAAAGTGATACACAGTTCATTACGGGCCAGTTTCACCACGGGCCGTTAACGGGTGTAAAGTGATACACTGTTCATTACGGGCTAGTTTCACCACGGGCCGTTAATAGGACAACAATTACATAGGGCCTCATATGGGCGGAAAGATGTCATGGGCCATACATGTGTCAGAAGTGAAAACAGGCTGGAATCATATTGGATGGCCTAGATGACGCTACTGGGCCTTATTCGGATAGGGCGTAACAGGCCTTGCGTTAGTGGGCTGTAAATGGGCTATATGCGAACATGCCGTTAACAGGCATTCCATGGGCCAACCCGCCACCTTTTGACCAAGTCAAACGGGCCGGCCTTTTCACAGGAATGGGCCTCTGTTGGTCCGTGCCACGTGTCGACGTATCATAGGCGCCTTCCGTCCAATGAGTGGATGAAATCTGTCCCAACGATGAGCCGACACGTGTTTCCTCCAGCCAATGATGATTTTACACGTGGAAATCCCCATTGGTCGGGGCTGTTAACGGGTTATCGGAACCAAAACCCGACCTGATAGCTTAACGGCGTTCCGTTACGGTGGATGCCACGTGTCGGTCACCCTTGACGAAAGCACTTCTGTGACGCACGATTTATCGTCATCGAAGTGGACACTTCCGTGATGATAATTTTGGTAATGTCATGGAACACTTCTACGACAGGATAGGTATGACTATCTTGATTCTGTCATAAATTTGTCATGGATGTACATGCATGACAAAAAACGTGACCTACTATGACAAACACGTATCATCACGGAAGTGTATTTTTTTTGGAGTGTAGGTCGGGTGCTACCTCTTGAGCTTGCGTTGGATTTCCCCGAAGAGGAAAGGATGATGCAGCAGAGTAGCGTAAGTATTTCCCTCAGTTTTTGAGAACCAAGGTATCAATCCTGTAGGAGGCCACGCTCAAGTGCCTCGTACCTACACAAAAACAATAGCTGCTCGCAACCAACGTGATTAGGGGTTGTCAATCCCTTCACGGTCACTTACGAGAGTGAGATCTGATAGAGATGATAGATAACATTTTTGGTATTTTTGATATAGAGATGCAAAGTGAAAAGTAAAAGGCAAAGTAAAAAAGCAAAGCAAGATTGAAGTGATGGAGACTGATATGATGAGAATAGACCCGGGGGCCATAGGTTTCACTAGTGGCTTTTCTCAAGAGCATAAGTATTCTACGGTGGGTGAAAAAATTACTGTTGAGCAATTGACAGAATTGAGCATAATTATGAGAATATCTAGGTATGATCATGTATATAGGCATCACGTCCGAGACAAGTAGACCGACTCCTGCCTGCATCTACTACTATTACTCCACTCATCGACCGCTATCCAGCATGCATCTAGAGTATTAAGTTAAAAACAGAGTAACGCCTTAAGCAAGATGACATGATGTAGAGAGATAAATTCATGCAATATGAAATAAACCCCATCTTGTTATCCTCAATGGCAACGATACAATACGTGCCTTGCTGCCCCTTCTGTCACTGGGAAAGGACACCGCAAGATCGAACCCAAAGCTAAGCACTTCTCCCATGGCAAGAACTACCAATCTAGTTGGCCAAACCAAACGGATAATTCGAAGGTACTTGCAAAGATAACCAATCATACATAAAAGAATTCAGAGAAGATTCAAATATTATTCATAGATAGACTTGATCATAAACCCACAATTCATCGGTCTCAACAAACACATCGCAAAAAGAAGATTACATTGAATAGATCTCCACAAGAGAGGGGAAGAACATTGTATTGAGATCCAAAAGAGAGAAGAAGCCATCTAGCTACTAACTATGGACCCGAAGGTCTAAGGTAAACTACTCACACTTCATCGGAGAGGCTATGATGATGTAGAAGCCCTCCGTGATGACGGCCCTCTCCGGCGAAGCTCCGGAACAGGCCCCAAGATGGGATCTCGTGGATACAAAAAGTTGCGTCTGTGGAATTAGGTTTTTGGCTCTGTCCCTGATCGTTTGGGGGTACGTAGGTATATATAGGAGGAAGAAGTACGTCAGTGGAGCTTCGTGGGCCCCATGAGGGTGGGGGCGCGCCTGGGGGGGTAGGGCACGCCACCCTACCTCGTGCGCACCTTGAAGCTTCCTTGGCGTAGGGTCCAAGTCTCCTGGGTCATATTCGGTGAGAAAATCACGTTCCCGAAGGTTTCATTCTGTTTGGACTCCGTTTGATATTCCGTTTCTTCGAAACACTGAAATAGGCAGAAAACAACAATTCTAGGCTGGGCCTCCGGTTAATAGGTTAATCCCAAAAATAATATAAAAGTGGAAAATAAAGCCCAATATAGTCCAAAACAGTAGATAATATAGCATGGAGCAATCAAAAATTATAGATACGTTGGAGACGTATCAGGAATCCCCAAGCTTAATTCCCGCTCGTCCTCGAATAGGTAAATGATAAAAAGAGAATTTTTTATGCGGAGTGCTACTTGGCATAATTTCAATGCAAATCTTCTTAATTGTGGTATGAATATTCAGATTCGAAAGATTCAAGACAAAAGTTTATATTGACATAAAAAATAATAATACTTCAAGCATACTAACAAAGCAATTATGTCTTCTCAAAATAACATGGCCAAAGAAAAGTTATCCCTACAAAATCATATAGTCTGGCTATGCTCTATCTTCATCACACAAAGTATTTAAATCATGAACAACCCCGATGACAAGCCAAGCAATTGTTTTGTACTTTTGACGTTCTCAAACCTTTGCAACTTTCACGCAATACATGAGCGTGAGCCCTGGACATAGCATTATGGGTGGAATAGAATATGATAATGGGGGTTGTGTGGAGAAGACAAAAAGGAGAAAGCCTCACATTGACGCGGCTAATCAACGGGCCATGGAGATGCCCATCAATTGATGTCAATGCAAGGAGTAGGGATTTCCATGCAACAGATGCACTAGAGCTATAAGTATATGAAAGCTCAAACTGAAAACTAAGTGGGGGTGCATCCAACTTGCTTGCTCATGGAGACCTCGGGCATTTGAGGAAGCCCATCATCGGAATATACAAGCCAAGTTCTATAATGAAAATTCCCACTAGTATATGAAAGTGATAACTCAAGAGACTCTCTATATGAAGAACATGGTGCTACTCTGAAGCACAAGTGTGGTAAAAGGATAGTAACATTGCCCCCTTTTTTGGGTGGGATTCTTTGGCCCCCTTTTTTTATTTAGGCTTCTTTGGCCTCTTTTTTTTGGGGGGGGGGGGCAATGCTCTAATAATGGTGATCATCACACTTTTATTTCCTTACAACTCAATATTACAACTCGATACTAGAACAAAGATATGACTCTATATGAATGCCTCCGGCGGTGTACCGGGATGTGCAATGATCTAGCGTAGCAATAACATCAAAAACGGACAAGCCATGAAAACATCATGCTAGCTATCTTACGATCATGCAAAGGAATATGACAATAAATGCTCAAGTCATGTATATGATGATGATGGAAGTTGCATGGCAATATATCTCTGAATGGCTATGGAAATGCCATGATAGGTATGTATGGTGGTTGTTTTGAGGAAGATATAAGGAGGTTTATGTGTGATAGAGCGTATAGTATCATGGGGTTTGGATGCACCGGCGAAGTTTGCACCAACTCTCGAGCTGAGAAAGGGCAATGCACGGTACCGAAGAGGCTAGCAATGATGGAAGGGTGAGAGTGCGTATAATCCATGGACTCAACATTAGTCATAAAGAACTCACATACTTATTGCAAAAATCTATTAGTCATCGAAACAAAGTACTACGTGCATGCTCCTAGGGGGATAGATTGGTAGGAAAAGACCATCGCTCATCCCCGACCACCACTCATAAGGAAGACAATCAATAAATACCTCATGCTCCAATTTCGTTACATAACGGTTCACCATACGTGCATGCTACGGGAATCACAAACCTCAACACAAGTATTTCTACAATCCACAACTACCCACTAGCATGACTCTAATACCACCATCTTTATATCACAAAACTATTGCAAGGAATCAAACATATCATATTCAGTGATCTACAAGTTTTATGTAGGATTTTATTACTAACCATGTGAATGACCAATTCTTGTCATCTCTCTAAACAGATATAAGTGAAGCACGAGAGTTTAATTCTTTCTACAAAAGATATGCCCACACTCTAACAAATATAAGTGAAGCAAAAGAACATTCTACAAATGGCGGTTTTCTATGTGTAGGGAAAGAGGCAATCCAAACTTCAAATGATATAAGAAAAGCACATGACGCATTCTATAAAGCCATACTCAAAAGATATAAGTGAAGTGCAAAGAGCATTCTATAAATCAACCAAAGACTATCTCATACCAGCATGGTGCATAAAATAAAAGTGAAAACTAAATGCAAAATACGCTCCAAGATTTGCACATATTGCATGAACGAAACGAATCCGAAAACATACCGATATTTGTTGAAGAAAGATGGGATGCCTTCTGGGGCATCCCCAAGCTTAGACGCTTGAGTCTCCTTGAATATTTAATTGGGGAGGCTTGGGCATCACCAAGCTTGAGCTCTTGCCTCTCCTCCTTTGATACGTCCATTTTGCATCATGCTTTTATTTTGATATTTATTGCATTATGGGCTGTTATTTCACATTATGTCACAATACTTATGGATATTCTCTCTTATTTTACAAGGTTTAGATAAGGAGGGAGAATACTGGCAGCTGGAATTCTGGGCTGGAAGAGGAGCAAATATTAGAGACCTATTCTGCGCAACTCCAAAAGTCCTGAAACTCCACGGAATATCTTAAAAGAAATAAAGAAAAATCCTTGCCAAAGATGAAGGCCAGGGGGCTCACACCCTGCTCATGAGGGTGGGGGGTGCGCCCCCTCCTAGGGCACGCCCCCTACCTCGTGGGCCCCCTGGTGGGTCTCCGAGGTCCATCTTCTGCTATATCAAGTCTTCGATGAGAAAAAAATAAGAAGGAACCTTTCGGGACGAAACTCCGCCGCCATGAGGCGGAACCTTGGCGGAACCAATCTAGACCTCCGGCAGAGCTGTTCTGCCGGGGGATACTTCCCTCCGGGAGGGGGAAATCATCGCCATCATCATCACCAACGCTCCTCTCATCAGAGGGCAATCTCCATCAACATCTTCACCAGCACCATCTCATCTCCAAACCCTAGTTCATCTCTTGTATCCAATTCTTGTCCCAAAGTCCGGGATTTGTGCTAGTAGGTTGCTAGTAGTGTTGATTACTCCATGTAGTTGATGCTAGTTGGCTTATTTGGTGGAAGATCGTATGTTCAGATCCTATATGCATATTATTACCCCTCTGATTATGAACACGAATATGCTTTGTGAGTAGTTACGTTTGTTCCTGAGGACAAGGGAGAAGTCTTGCTATTAGTAGTCATGTGAATTCGGTATTCGTTCGATATTTTGATAAGATGTATGTTGTCTAGCCTCTAGTGGTGTTATGTGAACGTCGACTACATAACACTCCACCATTATTTGGGCCTAGAGGAAGGCATTGGGAAGTAATAAGTAGATGATGGGTTGCTAGAGTGACAGAAGCTTAAACCCTAGTTTATGCGTTGCTTCGTAAGGGGCTGATTTGGATCCACATGTTTCATGCTATGGTTAGGTTTACCTTAATACTTTTGTTGTAGTTGCGGATGCTTGCAATAGAGGTTAATCATAAGTGGGATGCTTGTTCAAGTAAGAACAGCACCCAAGCACCGGTCGACCCATAGATCAAATTATCAAAGTACCGAACGCGAATCATATGAACGTGATGAAAACTAGCTTGACGATATTCCCATGTGTCCTCGAGAGCGCTTTTCCTATTATAAGAGTTTGTTCTAGCTTGTCCTTTGCTACAAAAAGGATTGGGCCACCTTGCTGCACTTTATTTACTTTTATTACTTGTTGCTCGTTACAATTTACCTTATCACAAAACTATGTGTTACCACTTATTTCAGTACTTGCAGAGAATACCTTGCTGAAAACCGCTTATCATTTCCTTCTGCCCCTTGTTGGGTTCGACACTCTTATCGAAAGGACTATGATAGATCCCCTATACTTGTGGGTCATCATCCTTCTCCTCACATCGAGACCTCCTCGATCTTCGAACACTTCATCCACACAAAACTTCAATAGAAAACTCGGTAAGATCCGTTAGTATAATAAAGCAAATCACTACTCGAGGTATTGTTGCAAACCAATTCATATTTTGTTTTTGCATTGTATCTACTGTAATATAACTTTTCCATGCCTTAATCCATTGACAGAAATCGATAGTTTCATCAAAACAAGCAAACTATGAGTCAAAAACAGAATCTGTCTTAAACAGGACAGTCTGTAGTAATCTGAACATTCACTATAGTTCTGGTACTCCAAAAATTGTGCGAAAATTAGGAAAAATAAAAAATTCGCCTAGAAAGACAATGCACAAAGTTTCAGAACCATTTGACGTTCCAGTAAAAAAATGTAAAATCGTGCACTACACCCAAAGTTTCTGTCCTGCATCGCACAAACCAACAAGCATTGTAAACATCCTAAAGGCAAACCTTGGCACATTATTTTTATAATACAATGGAATTGTCGAAGGGGATAATTATTTTTGTTGAAAACATGTTGTAATCAAGATTCACAAAGTTTCCGTGAGCATGAAAAAGTTCAAGGCTAGCTCCCACTTTAACAATGCTACTCTTTCTCACTTTCGCTTTTCTTTTTGAAAAAGTTCTACGTTCCCCTTGAGGGAGTCCTGGATTATGGGGTCCTCGGACAGCCGAACTATATCCTTTGGCCGGACTGTTGGACTATGATGATACAAGATTGAAGACTTCGTCCTGTGTCCGGATGGGACTCTCCTTGGCATGGAAGGCAAGCTTGGCAATACAGATATGTAGATCTCGTCCCTTGTAACCGACCCTGTGTAACCCTAGCCCCCTTCGGTGTCTATATAAACCGGAGGGTTTAGTCCGTAGGACAACAACAATCATACCATAGGCTAGCTTCTAGGGTTTAGCCTCTACGATCTCGTGGTAGATCAACTCTTGTAATAATCATATCATCAAGATCAATAAAGCAGGAAGTAGGGTATTACCTCCATCGAGAGGGCCCGAACCTGGGTAAACATCATGTCCCCTGCCTCCTGTTACCATCCGCCTTAGACGCATAGTTCGGGACCCCCTACCCAAGATCTGCTGGTTTTGACACCGACATTGGTGCTTTCATTGAGAGTTCCACTGTGCCGTCATCATAAGGCTGGATGGCTCGTCTCGTTGTCAAGCATAACATCACCTCTGGGGGAGCCCTGGTTGTAGGCCAAACTCTACGGCTAGGCGGTTTCGTCATGACCGCCCGGTCGGCCGCTGCGCCGATGATGACTTCTCGGTTCATCGAAAACAGCCTCCACGTCGGCTCGGAATTCGCCGAGCAGTTGGATCCAATGGAGCCCTCTTCTTTGAACGAGCTCTTGGATCGCATCGCCGCCTTGGGAGTCGCTACGGACTATGATCAGATCAGGCTTAAACCCGACCAACGGGAGATTAACTCCCCGCCGGTCACCCATTAGATAGCGGTGGTGGAGGAGCAATGCAGCAATTCTTCCTCTATCTTTAGGACAAACTATGTCCGGATTCCCGAGCTCTCCGAGCCGGACACCCATCTACGGCGGGACATGGCCCAAGCCTTGAACCTAGAATCAGGCAGCGGGCCAGACCTATTGGGCAACATCCCGGAGCCCGAACTGCCAAGATCGGAAACTCCTCCGCCCCTGGGTCTCAGATTGGGTCAGGGTTCGGACCTAAATCCACCCACCCACCCAGATATAAATGATCTTTCCCACATTAGACAAGAGCCCCAAGAGACAGTACACCACTATTGGGCCAGATTCCTCCTTGTAATGAGCAAGATTAAGGACTGTCTGTGACGCCTGGGTAATTAAGCTACAATGAACCTCTGCTAATGATGCCATGTCACCTCGGTTACTGTTGATAAACTCGCGTTGATTCAAAACTGATTCAACTTCAAATTCAAAATCAAGCCAGACGGTAAAAGTTTTCAAATATTAAAACTAAAATGTTCGGAGTGAACCAAATATTTCATAGGTAATTATGGTTGAGAAACAACACCTTTATAAAATATTTAAATACTATAAGATTAACAAAACAATTGCGAAAACTATTGTTTAAATACTTTTCAATGTTAATAATTATGAAACTATTTTAGCTTGGGTAGCAAGTTAGTGTGGCAGTGGCATATTTGGTAACATCAAATTAGGTGCCCTTTTGGTATTTTGTAAAAACAAAAATAAAAGTGGACAAAAAGAAGACAAAAAAGAAAATAAATAAAAAAGGAGTAAAAGAGAAAACGAAAAACAAGAGGAAAAGAAAAGCAATCAACCCCCCCCCCCCACTGGGCTTTGGCCCAGCAGGTCGGGCCCAACCGGCCACCCCCATTCCCCATATCCCCTCACCCCCCGAAACCCTAACCCCCACTACTCCCACTCACACCACTCCTCTTTTCCCCCGATCTGGATCGAGATCGGGGGTAAGGAACCGACGCGCCTGACGCCATTCTTCGCCGACGCGCCTCGCCGGCCTGCCTCCTCCTCCCCGCCGGACTGCTTCCGTTCCGTCCCCGTCGTCTCCGTCCTCCTTCCCGAGCTCCATTGCCCCTCCTCCTCTCTCCATTGCGCGCACGCGCTCACGCCGTGGTCTCCTCCTCGTGGCCCCGCCTCGCTCTACCGCTTCTGCTCACGTCGTCCCGCAAATGGTCGCACCCGGGCCCCGTCCCCATTCCCGCTCACTCGCCTGGCCGCCATACGCCATCCGTTCCTGCTCACGAGTTCCAGCGCCCCCTGCCCGCGCTAACCTGGCCGCCCCCTCCACCTTTCTCGCTGCCTCTCTCTGCCGCTTCTGCTCACGTCGTCCCGCTAATGGTCGCACCCGGGCCTCGTCCCCGTTCTTGCTCGCTCGCCTGGCCGCCATCCGCTGTCCGTTCCTTCTTGCGCGTTCCAGCGCCCCCTGCCCGCGGCAAGATGGCCGCCCCCTCCGCCTTGGTTGCTGCCTCTGCTGCTAGCACAGGCGCCGCCGCCCGAGCTCCCGCTCACGGCCAACACGGCCCCTGCCGCTCCCCGCCGCGCGGCCTCACGCATGCGCTAGCACTATCCCGTTGCCGCGCGCCGCTCCCCTGCTCCCCGCGTCGCGAGCTCTCGCCCTTGGCCTGGCTTCCACTCGCCGGCGGCCGCGCTCGGGTCCTACGCCCGCGCCCTGGCTACTCCGACGCTCGCGCCGCCCTGCCCTTGCTGTCTGCCACCGCCGCCCCTCGCAACACCCGCGACCCCCCTGGACGCGCGTCCGCCTCGTTGCCGTGCCCCGCCTGCTGGTCGTCGCTCTGCTCGGCGCCGCCTCCTATGCCGTGCCACCGCGGCCCCTCCCGTCTCCGGCCCCTGCAGGTCCTGCCCCACCGCGCCATGCTCGCTGGCTGCGCGCCTTGGCCGCGGCCATGCCTCGGGCGTGCGCGCGCGAGCCCTGGAGGGTCCGTCCCGCCCCGCCGCCCGTTACGTCCGCCCGTTAAGGCTCCCCCTGAGCCACTGACCTTGGGGCCCCACCCCAGAATGTTAAAAAAGAGAAATATAATATAATAATTAATTATAACTTAATTAATTATGTTAGTTATCTAATTAAACCTAATTAACCTGCTAATAAAACTAACTACTGTTAATTAGATAGCAGTCAATGACAAATGGACCCCACCTGTCAGTTGACTGGTCAACGGTAAACTTTGACCGCTGACGTCACGCTCTCATCATGATAATGCAGCAATTATTTTTCAAATTAAATAATTAATAATATTCCTAGTAAATGATTAAATCTTTATAAAATATTACAAAATAATGCGTAGCTCGGATGAAAAAACTTTGTACATGAAAGTTGCTTACAACGACGAGACGAATCCGATCACGCAACCCGTTCGTCCGCCACACATCCCTAGCAGAGCGAACACGCAAAATTTCCCCTCCGATTCATCTGTCCGAAAACACGAAACACCAGGGATATTTTCCTGGATGTTTCCCCCCTTCACCGGTATCACCTAATACCGCGTTAGAACATGTCTAGCTATGCCTGTTGTCTTGTTATGCACTTGCTTGCTATGTATTTACTGTTGTTCCCCCCTCTTCTCTTTGGTAGACCCCGTGACAATGCTGATGCCCATGTGGTCGACTACGTCACCGATGACCCCTCCTTCTTGTTTGAGCAACCAGGCAAGCCCCCCTTGATCACCAGATATCGCCTATTCTACTCTCTACTGGTTGCATTAGAGTAGTGTAGCATGTTACTGCTTTCCGTAATCCTATCCTGATGCATAGCCTGTCCTTGCTACTACTGTTGTTACCTTTACCTGCAATCCTACATGCTTAGTATAGGATGCTAGTTTTCCATCAGTAGCCCTACATTCTTGTCCATCTGTTGTGCTATACTATCGGGCTGTGATCACTTGGGAGGTGATCACGGGTATATACTATATACTTTATACATGATACATGTGGTGACTAAAGTCGGGTCGGCTCGAGGAGTACCCGCGAGTGATTCACGGATTGGGGGCTGAAAGGACATACTTTCCTGATGGCCCTCTGTGTGGATGTTTGTGGCGAAGCGACATGGCAGGTTGAGACCACCTAGGGGAGAGGTGGGCCTGGCCCTGGTCGTCATCCGCGGTTATTTCATAAGAACATGCTTATTGAGATCTTGGTATTTGATCTGAGTTGGGTCGTTGACCTTATACGCACTAACGACCACGTGGTAAAAGATATGGGCAACTGGCGTCATGGTCTCAATCGAAGTTCTTTTTAATGTCAGCGACTGAGCGGCGCGCGCTGCATTGGACCGTAAGCTCACGCATGTATTAAGGGGGCTAGGTCTGCTTCCGGCCGCGTACGCAACGTGCAAGTGTGCAATGGGCGATGGGCCCAGACCCCTGCATGCATAGGATTTAGACCGGCGTGCTGACCTCTCTGCTGAGCCTAGGTGGGGCTGTGACGTGTTGATCTCCCGAGGCCGGACATGACCCAGGAAAGTGTGCCCGGCCAGAGGGATCGAGCATGTCGGGTAATGTGGTGCACCCCTGCAGGGAAGTTGATCTATTCGAATAGCCGTGTCCACGGTAACAGGCGACCCGGAGTTGTACCTTAACCTTATGACAACTAGAACCAGATACTTAATAAAACACACCCTTTCAAGGGCTAGATACAACTCGGTGATCGCTCTCTAACAGGGCAACAAGGAGAGGGTCGCCGGGTAGGATTATGTTATGCGACGATACTTGGAGAACTTCAATCTACTCTCTTCTACATGTTGCAAGATGGAGGTGGCCTGAAGCGTAGTCTTCGACAGGATTAGCTATCCCCCTTTTACTCTGGCATTCTGTAGTTTAGTCCACCGATATTGCCCCTTTACATAGATACCCATGCATATGTAGTGTAGATCCTTGCTTGCGAGTACTTTGGATGAGTACTCACAGTTGCTTTGCTACTTCTTTTACCCCCTTTCCTGGTTATTGCAATGATATGATGGAGTCCAGGAGCCAGAGGATCCAGAGGATGATTCAACATGGAGTTCGGCTTCAGGGAGTAGTTAGGATGTCCCAGGCAGGAGGCCTGCGCCTCTTTCGATCTATATCCTAGTTTGTGCTAGCCTTCTTAAGGCAAACTTGTTTAACTTATGTCTATACTCAGATATTGTTGTGTCCACTGACACGTCTATGATCGAGCACTTGTATTCGAGCCCTCGAGGCCCCTGGCTTGTATTATGATGCTTGTATGACTTATTTATGTTTTAAAGTTGTGTTGTGATATCTTCCCGTGAGTCCCTGATCTTGATCGTACACGTTTGCGTGCATGATTAGTGTATGATTGAATCGGGGGCGTCGCTGTCAGGACCCCGACTCAATGCCACATTGATCTAGCATGTAACACCTCATATCACTTTGCGGCCTCACGCACGGTATCCCCACGGGTGTCGCCTTACCTTTCCCCGGGACCGTTTGCGCCTTTTGGCACACGTATATGACAGTGTCGCTAGCATCCATATGATAAGGAGCCCGGGCTGACATGGCTAGTCGTAAACCCAAAGTGGCACAGACTTACAGGGACAGGCATCCATGACCCAGCATCGAACGTGTCGGTCATCAGCGAGTGAATCCAGGCTGTAGCACTGGGCTAGCAGGACTCCGGTGAACCGGGCTGTAGCGGGCTAACAGGACTCCGGTATTCATCGCGTGACATTTCCCCGAAGGGACAGACACAGGAATGAAGAAGGACACATGCCGGCCAGCCTAAGTGTTCCGGAGCAGTAGCAAGCTACCATGGCTCAGTGGAAACACTAGGAGACATTTCCCGGTAAGAGAGGCTACTAAGGATAAACAACTAGATGGTCAGATCCCACACATACCAAGCATTTCAATAACATACACACAATATGCTCGATATGTGCAAATACAACATGGCATCACAACATGACTCTACGACACAAGTAAATATTCAATAGGCTCCGAGGAGCGAGATATTACAAACATGGGTGTTATGACCCAACAATCAGAGCATACAAGTCAAAGCACAAGCGGAAGCTATCATGTCTGAGTACAGACATCTAGAAATGAAAAAGGCTGAGAAGCCTGACTATCTACCAGATCCTGCCGAGGGCACAAGATCGTAGCTGAGGTATCAAGCTAAACGTCGAAGTCCACGTGGAACTACTAGCGAGACCGAAGTCTCTTTGCAAAAACATAAAATAGGCAAACGTGAGTACAAATGTACCCAGCAAGACTTACATCAGAACTATCTACATATGCATCATTATCAACAAAGGGGATGGTGGGGTTTAACTGCAGCAAGCCAGCTTTGACTCGGTGGCTATCCTGAACTACGACTGCAAGTAACTCTTTTGAGGTGGCGCACACGAGTCCACATATTCACCATATCAATACACCACTATGGATCCGCTCCCGTCTCCCTACGAGAACGCCATCCATAGCACTCACGCTTATCTTGCGTATTTTAGAGTATCCACTTTCACTTGTCTATGAACTGATATAAGCAACCCAGAAGTCCTTTACCGCGGACACGGCTATTCGAATAGATGATGTTAACCCTGCAGGGGTGTACTTCTTCATACATGTTTCCACCACTTAGCTTCTGCACACGACATGTGCTCGGCAGACTTCAAGCGAAAGCCGACGTGGGTGTAGACCACGACCTACCTAAACACTCAAGTCTCTAGTCCAGGTTTATCGCCTATTCGGGTTCCATCCATGAGGAGATCCGGCCGGAGTTTCGCTCACAGCCCCAAACGATGTGAACAGGGTTCCATGACACCAAACGGGCGCCCGGTATACCCGGCCACGTGCCTACCGCATCACAGCCCACCCCTACGGTCAGCGCTGTCCACGGCCTCCAGCATACTACAAACACCAGAAACTACTTGCAACTCCTGGACAGAGGACAAGGGTGAATAAGAAGTCGAGCGGGGTCATATTTCAGGGCCCAATGCATGGTAGTAGCTGAATCATGGATCACAAACACAGAACTCAGTTCCTAAGGACGGCTTCAATGAGACAACCCACCATGTACTCCTACATGGCCTCTCACCGCTACCTTTACCAAATCGTGTTCACACACTTAGCTCACACACAGTAGGACATGTTCACACGCCTCTGATTCATCCCCGATGAATCAGACCTGGCTCAACTCTAAGCAGTAGCAGGCATGACAATCAAGCATGAATGAGTAGGCACAACAGGGCTCAAACAACTCCTACTCATACTAGTGGGTTTCAATCTATTTACTGTGGCAATGACAGGTCATGCAGAGGATAAAGGGGTTCAGCTACCGCAGCAAGTAACAGTTGAATCGTTGTTATCCTAATGCAGTAAAAGAGAGCAGGAGCGAGAGAGTGGGATTGTATCGGAATGAACAAGGGGGTTTTGCTTGCCTGGCACTTCTGAAGATAACATTGAGTCTTCATCAGTGTCAACGATCACATCATCGGTATCGCGTCTATCGAGAGGGGACAAATACCGGCAACACAGAAAGGAACACAATCAATGCAATGCACAATATGATGCATGCTCATGACATGGCAATAAGAATGTGTTTTGAGCTAATGCAACTAGCAACAGATTAAATGAAGTTGGTTTGAATATAGAATTCAAATTCAAACTCCATATGTGATTAAATAAGTGCCCTTTATATGATTTGTGCTAAACAGCAGCTATAAGTTGTTCTAACATGCATGAAAATGGTACAGATGGATTCCTTGAATTTTTCTGATAATTTTTCATATATAAATTATTTAATTTGGAGTTACGGTTGAATTTCTATGAATTTTAGAAGTTTTAGGCATTTTCTGGAATTTCCTGAATATAAATAAATCCAGAAAGCATTACTGCGTCATACTGACGTCATGATGACGTCAGCAGGTCAACGTGGCACAGTCCGGTCAACCCCTGACCGGTGGGTCCCGAGTGTCAGTGTCTAACTAACTAATCTAACTTAGTTAATACTAACCTAACTTGATTAGCCGGGCGGGACCCGCATGTCAGTGAGAGAGAGGGGGGGGGGGGTCAAACCGGGCAGTGGGGTCACACTCGGGTCAAGCTCGCCGGAGTTGACCCGAGGCTCGTCGCCGGCGAGGCCAGGGACGGCGGAGAGCGTCGGGATTCGCCCTCCGATGACCAAAAGAGCGGCGGAGGGGCTCTACGGGATGCCCAGGCTCGCGCGCATCTAACAGGTCCATCGGAAGAAGCTAGGGTGGCCGGAGGCGACGGCAATCATGACGACGGCGGCGACCGGAGTTCGGGTGGTGACGGGTTTGGCGCTACGAGCGGTGGTTTGGCGCGCTGAGGGCACTAGGGAGAAGCTCTTGCTTCTCCGCATCCAAAGGAACGGACGGGAGGCCGCGAGGTGGCTGGAGTTGAGCACGGCGTCGACCTCGGCGGCGGCCGGAGCTCGGGCGAGCTCGGAGTCGGTGTTAGGGAGCTCGGCAGGAGGCAAAGGGGGGTGTTACGACCTCCTGGGGTGGCACTGAGCACTGCCGCGTGCTCGGTTGCAGCTCTAGGCAACGGTGGCTACGGCGGCGACATCGCCGGCGGCGTGGAGTTCTCGGCCAAGACGGGGCTATGGCCTAGAGGTCGAAAGAGACCAGGGGAGAAGGGGAAGACGACTCGGGGGCTCACCGTGAGTCCGTTTGGAGGGTCAGTGGGCTCGAGGGCGGCCGGAGTGCAGCGAATCGACGGCGACGATCTCCGGTGGCCGAGGAGGGGAACGGCGACGTGGGCAGCGATGCAGGGCTTCCGGAGGGCCGTGGATCGGTGGGGAGGAAGAGGGCGTCGAGGCGGAGCTCGCAAGCACAGCGAGGGGTCGAGGGGGAGACGGTGGCCGCGGCGTTACGGTGGCGCGGCTGCGCCTGCGCTCGGCGAGTGAGAGAGAGAGGAAGCAGAGGGGAGAAACAAGGGAGAGGGAGAGAGCGAGGGGGTCCAGGGGGTCGGGGCGGCGCCGAGGAGATGACGCGCGGCGTCGCGGTGGCCAGGCGATGCAGACGAGCAGGGTGGTGGCGTGGCGAGCTCGGGCGCGCGCGCCGTGTCCCTCCTCTGCCTACTGGCGCGAGGAGGAAGGCGACAGGGAGGAGGAGGTGGGCTGGGCCACACAGTGCTGGACCAGCACAGGAGCTGGGCCGGCTCTGGTGGGCTGCACGGGTGAGGCCGGGTAGGCTCTGTTTTATATTTTTCTGTTCTGTTTTATTTTATTTAATCTGTTTTGCCACTGTTTTGAATCTAAAAATAATTTAAACAATGCCAAAAGCTCCTCTGAAAATATTTATGCTGCTTAATGGACTTTTCCAAAAGCACATAAAATGTTTCAGGGTATTTGGAAATATATTCTATACAAATTATGAATATAGTTCCAAATGCAAATAAAGTAATGATTTAAATTCAGTGCTCAAAATATTCCTCAAAAATGTTCATTATTTTTGGTTTGGTGCAAAACCCTTGCCAAAATATAACCAACATTATCTAAGGCCATTTTGAAAACATTGAATGCATTTTCCAGGGTTCTTTGCCCCTCTTTTATTTAAGTTTTTGAGGCTTCCAAAATTCCTCAGTTCAAGTTTCATTTGAATTTAAACATGATGCTCACATGAGGCTAGCCTAGAGCACTACCAGCAGCTAGGGATGTGACAACTCACCCCCACTAAAGAAGAATCTCGTCTCGAGATTCAAGCGTAGGGTAAGGTGAAGGGGAAATGCAACTAGTATAATCTTCACGATCCAGGGTGCACTTCATAGGAACGTTGATTCGATCACCATCATTGTCTTGAAGTCTTGCTCTGAGAAATCCTGTCAACATGACATGGAGGAAAGAAGGAGACTCTAGAAGGGTCGATCTTCTCGAAGATCGAACAACTCACGGAATGAGACATAGGACCATCTCTCGGGTTGAGACACGAGATACACATCAAGAGGGGTGGAAAGAAACGGATGACGAAGGTTCACTAGGTAGACAACAGTTTCACGCTTAAGAAGGTGGTAAACGATTGTCAACGTAGCGAGGAGTTGAGTTGCCATGATACCATAACGATACACCTTAGGGAAGGTGACTCGTAGAGATATTCCCTTAAGTGGCAAAAAGAATTACTTTTGATTCAGAGATCATTGAAACTCTTTAAACCAGCCTAAGACAATTCTCGAGCGATCATTTGGAGGGGGTCGGTAGAATGGCATACTCAAACTTGGATGATGTGGATTACCTTGTTGAAGACAACGTAATGGATGCATTTGCTTATCACCGGAAATGGAAGAGACCCATGGTAGAATGGCACATTGGCGGCGCAAGCTGGGAACAAAATGCAAATGATGGGAATGATTCTGGTAACTGGGGAAGAACCCAATAATAGAGAGTGAATTCACTGTTTGAAAAGGTCATAGCATTGCCGAGGAAACTGAGAGCACTCCAGTTAGTGTCGATGATAACACCTAGCGCTTGTGCGTGCTCTCAAGAACTTGAGCAATTCCATAATCATCAAGGTTTTACCAACATCCGTGTCAAGGGTCCGGTAACACAACTTACTACCATAATGAATGGTGATGGAGGATGCAGATGCCAAAGGAAGATAACACCTTCTCAGATTTCACCCTTGGCGGGGCCAAGGAAATAAAATCTGGATGATCGACCGAGAGACATTTAGCACTCCGCTTCTAATGTTCTCCTTGATGTGCTAGCGTATCCCATTCATTGAAATGGTTTGGTATCTAGAACATCAAGTAAAGGTCGGACTTCGGGAACACAAAAATCCATAGGGGCAACTAGGGAGTAAACCCTACGAAATCCCTATGGGGGGGTGGCCAACTTCATCAATCAAGATATTATAATAACAGGTCTTCCGGCTGGGTGTGTTGGCCACGACATCCACTTTACCGGTTATCGCGCGACCAATATTATAATTCTTGGGAAATATTCCAACCATCATATCTGCCTGAGATTCAGATCTGGTTGGTGTCAGGATATTCCAGACTCATCGAGTCCGGGAAGAAAAACGGAAGTTTGCAACACGAATCGACGAGATGACGTTGCAGGATTCTCGGGAGATGAACTACGATAGCAAGCTCCAAAACATGAGCTGGTTCTGCTACAAACATGTGAACACGTTGTCCAAGACAAGCATGACCACAAAGTAGTCTTATAATAAAACACTACCGAGTTCAGGTGGGGAACCATCATTAATGACATCGAAGTCTCCACGCGTGGAAGTCCAAAGAGTTCACCTTGGACAGACTCCTTTATCTTTGAACAACTCAATCAGTGGCTTGGTGTGCTAGGATATACATATAGAATGGATGTTGCAAATCTCCAGACCACAGAATACTTCGCACGTATGCATGACTGACTTGGGATGATTCCAGAGGAAGCAAAACTAACTTTCTCAAATTCACGGCGGCAACTTGCATCAGATGCACATGAATTAAAGGAAGTCACTACCTTCATCCAAACATATGCTTCATGAGCTAGCATGAACAAATGCTTTCAAAAGTTTCCAACACTAGCTTAATGTTCAACAAAATCATGGAGGAGATAAGGATGTTGTCAATGGGCTCAACAACAATACATCTAGGTTTCCTTTTAAAAGGAATTCCATAGTTAAGTGAACACGGTGATAGCATTGGTCAGACCAAAGATGTAATGGTGTATGCTCGAGGGATCAACCACGAATAAGATAACACTACGAGCATCGTTGGTACTGATTTGATTTGACGGTAGCCCACACTCAAATCAAAGGATTGATAAGACAATAGGTCCATCAACTGATCACAGGGACCAATCGATGAAGATATCATCTTTCTTCAACACACACTACACAAGAATATCCCTTTGGAACGAGTTAAGTCAGGCAAGCTTTTATCTTCCAACTCTCCAAGTTGTTGTCTAGCTTAACCAACTAGCTCAGGGATATCTAACACCGATTCTTGGAGAGAAGGTGGTTCACAAGAAACCAACTTGATCACGAGCTCAACATAACAGTCAGGGGACAACCTGGTAATACTCCCGAGAAGATATTCGGAAAATCACGAACCACCGGTATGTTACTAAGCTCGAGAACAATCTCGCTTTTGAGGGCAAGACGATATGATCAAATGAGTGAGGACTTGACAAGATCCTAACTCATCAATCGAAGGGTGCACCGAAATAAGAACTAGATAGCACGATCAGTCTTAGAAGGATGAATCAAAAACCAACATGCTAAGAATGAAATTATTATCCTTTAACTACCAAGCAATGAGGTTGCTGGGAGTATTGATTTCACACATCACAATTCATTTGTCGGTATTCCGGTTGCATCAACACGAGGGCTGAGGAATGACTAATGATGGTGAGAAGTATCACTACGTCAAAATTCATGAGAGTTGGTGCAGTTCTCATGACAATTCTGACATAAAGGGGGTAATACTCCAAGGTAGAACAGAACCAAAAGCTGGATTGGCATTTGATCTGCGGAATACAACTACTTTGACCCAATCCTAGATATGGATGAGGTACTGGAGTTTGTTTCTCCTAGTCATTCTGTGATAGAATGGCTTGACGGACCACAAGAGTAATAGACATCGATAAACGAACGCACGCATACTCTTGATTATCAATTGATAGGCGAGGGTCGGAAACAACTAAGATGGGACAACTCAAAAGAACATATGATTTTCGGAGTTGTGGATGCATGGATTAGCATGTCGAACGAAGTTCAACATATTTCTTCCGGATAACCCATGCAGAAAGGTAGAACTAGCAGAGTCACAATATAGCATGGAGAACTCATAGAGGGCCTGTTGTGATCTTTTGATCCAACAAACTTCTGCCATAATGGTTCATGGTATTTGGAAGAACGATATAGCACGGACCTCAAGGGCTATCGCAAAGGTTACTAATATACTAAAAGAACTAGCAACACTATCAACATGATGTAAGTAGGGTGAATATCGGGTTTAAGAACCCAGGAATAGAATACCTACTAACTAAATGGCACCACGGGATGCTTTCGATAATGATGGCCAGAATCATCACACTGGGACACCAATCATGGCTAAATTACTAGGTGATCCCCTAATACACCTAGGGTCATAATACCAGCTCCAACATATATGTCAAGGTAACGGAGTACCTCAACTCACTGATTAGTGTGGTTAATCTGGCCCATGGGAACATTGAAACGAGAAGAAAGGATTTGCAAATGCATCAGACTACTTAGAAACCTGGGATGACTCAGACAGCATAACGGCTGTAAATGCTTAGAAAAGATTGGAGACATGCTACAAAATGGTGGCATAGCCACTCCAAAGCACAATATCAAGGTTTCGAGATCAACAGTTATGAACATACGGAAGTAGTAAAACTGAGCTGAGATTTAAATCCAACAATCTTATAAGTCTACGGATTAGTAACACGTCACCCTAATAGATAGATGAGAAAGCCTAGTTCTTAATCCCCATAGAAGAGAAGAGGATGACTCAGATCAGAAGGCCATGAGGTATAAGGAGTAAAAAGAGCCTTACATTCCATCCCACAATCAATTCCCTTACATAACTAAAGCATTTCTAGACACAACTTCGACCAGTTTGGCTTGGTAATCCTACAGGCAGTCAAGCTCTGATACCAACGCTGTCAGGACCCCGACTCAATGCCACATTGATCTAGCACGTAACACCTCATATCACTTTGCGGCCTCACGCACGGTATCCCCACGGGTGTCGCCTTACCTTTCCCCGGGACCGTTTGCGCCTTTTGGCACACGTATATGACAGTGTCGCTAGCATCCATATGATAAGGAGCCCGGGCTGACATGGCTAGTCGTAAACCCAAAGTGGCACAGACTTACAGGGACATGCATCCATGACCCAGCATCGAACGTGTCGGTCATCAGCGAGTGAATCCAGGCTGTAGCACTGGGCTAGCAGGACTCCGGTGAACCGGGCTGTAGCGGGCTAACAGGACTCCAGTATTCATCGCGTGACATTTCCCCGAAGGGACAGACACAGGAACGAAGAAGGACACATGCCGGCCAGCCTAAGTGTTCCGAAGCAGTAGCAAGCTACCATGGCTCAGTGGAAACACTAGGAGACATTTCCCGGTAAGAGAGGCTACTAAGGATAAACAACTAGATGGTCAGATCCCACACATACCAAGCATTTCAATAACATACACGCAATATGCTCGATATGTGCAAATACAACATGGCATCACAACATGACTCTACGACACAAGTAAATATTCAATAGGCTCCGAGGAGCGAGATATTACAAACATGGGTCTTATGACCCAACAATCAGAGCATACAAGTCAAATCACAAGCGGAAGCTATCATGTCTGAGTACAGACATCTAGAAATGAAAAAGGCTGAGAAGCCTGACTATCTACCAGATCCTGCCGAGGGCACAAGATCGTAGCTGAGGTATCAAGCTAAACGTCGAAGTCCACGTGGAACTACTAGCGAGACCGAAGTCTCTCTGCAAAAACATAAAATAGGCAAACGTGAGTACAAATGTACCCAGCAAGACTTACATCAGAACTATCTACATATGCATCATTATCAACAAAGGGGATGGTGGGGTTTAACTGCAGCAAGCCAGCTTTGACTCGGTGGCTATCCTGAACTACGACTGCAAGTAACTCTTTTGAGGTGGCGCACACGAGTCCACATATTCACCATATCAATACACCACTATGGATCCGCTCCCGTCTCCCTACGAGAACGCCATCCATAGCACTCACGCTTATCTTGCGTATTTTAGAGTATCCACTTTCACTTGTCTATGAACTGATATAAGCAACCCAGAAGTCCTTTACCGCGGACACGGCTATTCGAATAGATGATGTTAACCCTGCAGGGGTGTACTTCTTCATACATGTTTCCACCACTTAGCTTCTGCACACGACATGTGCTCGGCAGACTTCAAGCGAAAGCCGACGTGGGTGTAGACCACGACCTACCTAAACACTCAAGTCTCTAGTCCAGGTTTATCGCCTATTCAGGTTCCATCCATGAGGAGATCCGGCCGGAGTTTCGCTCACAGCCCCAAACGATGTGAACAGGGTTCCATGACACCAAACGGGCGCCCGGTATACCCGGCCACGTGCCTACCGCATCACAGCCCACCCCTACGGTCAGCGCTGTCCACGGCCTCCAGCATACTACAAACACCAGAAACTACTTGCAACTCCTGGACAGAGGACAAGGGTGAATAAGAAGTCGAGCGGGGTCATATTTCAGGGCCCAATGCATGGTAGTAGCTGAATCATGGATCACAAACACAGAACTCAGTTCCTAAGGACGGCTTCAATGAGACAACCCACCATTTACTCCTACATGGCCTCTCACCGCTACCTTTACCAAATCGTGTTCACACACTTAGCTCACACACAGTAGGACATGTTCACACGCCTCTGATTCATCCCCGATGAATCAGACCTGACTCAACTCTAAGCAGTAGCAGGCATGACAATCAAGCATGAATGAGTAGGCACAACAGGGCTCAAACAACTCCTACTCATACTAGTGGGTTTCAATCTATTTACTGTGGCAATGACAGGTCATGCAGAGGATAAAGGGGTTCAGCTACCGCAGCAAGTAACAGTTGAATCGTTGTTATCCTAATGCAGTAAAAGAGAGCAGGAGCGAGAGAGTGGGATTGTATCGGAATGAACAAGGGGGTTTTGCTTGCCTGGCACTTCTGAAGATAACATTGAGTCTTCATCAGTGTCAACGATCACATCATCGGTATCGCGTCTATCGAGAGGGGACAAATACCGGCAACACAGAAAGGAACACAATCATTGCAATGCACAATATGATGCATGCTCATGACATGGCAATAAGAATGTGTTTTGAGCTAATGCAACTAGCAACAGATTAAATGAAGTTGGTTTGAATATAGAATTCAAATTCAAACTCCATATGTGATTAAATAAGTGCCCTTTATATGATTTGTGCTAAACAGCAGCTATAAGTTGTTCTAACATGCATGAAAATGGTACAGATGGATTCCTTGAATTTTTCTGATAATTTTTCATATATAAATTATTTAATTTGGAGTTACGGTTGAATTTCTATGAATTTTAGAAGTTTTAGGCATTTTCTGGAATTTCCTGAATATAAATAAATCCAGAAAGCATTACTGCGTCATACTGACGTCATGATGACGTCAGCAGGTCAACGTGGCACAGTCCGGTCAACCCCTGACCGGTGGGTCCCGAGTGTCAGTGTCTAACTAACTAATCTAACTTAGTTAATACTAACCTAACTTGATTAGCCGGGCGGGACCCGCATGTCAGTGAGAGAGAGAGGGGGGGGGTCCAACCGGGCAGTGGGGTCACACCCGGGTCAAACTCGCCGGAGTTGACCCGAGGCTCGTCGCCGGCGAGGCTAGGGACGGCGGAGAGCGTCGGGATTCGCCCTCCGATGACCAAAAGAGCGGCGGAGGGGCTCTACGGGATGCCCAGGCTCGCGCGCATCTAACAGGGCCATCGGAAGAAGCTAGGGTGGCCGGAGGCGACGGCAATCATGACGACGGCGGCGGCCGGAGTTCGGGTGGTGACGGGTTTGGCACTACGAGCGGTGGTTTGGCGCGCTGAGGGCACTAGGGAGAAGCTCTTGCTTCTCCACATCCAAAGGAACGGACGGGAGGCCGCGAGGTGGCCGGAGTTGAGCACGACGTCGACCTCGGCGGCTGCTGGAGCTCGGGCGAGCTCGGAGTCGGTGTTAGGGAGCTCGGCAGGAGGCAAAGGGGGGTGTTACGACCTCCTGGGGTTGCACTGAGCACGGCCGCGTGCTCGGTTGCAGCTCTAGGCAACGGTGGCTACGGCGGCGACATCGCCGGCGGCGTGGAGTTCTCGGCCAAGACGGGGCTATGGCCTAGAGGTCGAAAGAGACCAGGGGAGAAGGGGAAGACGACTCGGGGGCTCACCGTGAGTCCGTTTGGAGGGTCAGTGGGCTCGAGGGCGGCCGGAGTGCAGCGAATCGACGGCGACGATCTCCGGTGGCCGAGGAGGGGAACGGTGACGTGGGCAGCGATGCAGGGCTTCCGGAGGGCCGTGGATCGGTGGGGAGGAAGAAGGGGTCGAGGCGGAGCTCGCAAGCACAGCGAGGGGTCGAGGGGGAGACGGTGGCCACGGCGTTACGGTGGCGCGGCTGCGGCTGCGCTCGGCGAGTGAGAGAGAGAGGAAGCAGAGGGAAGAAACAAGGGAGAGGGAGAGAGCGAGGGGGTCCAAGGGGTCGGGGCGGCGCCGAGGAGATGACGCGCGGCGTCGCGGTGGCCAGGCGATGCAGACGAGCAGGGTGGTGGCGTGGCGAGCTCGGGCGCGCGCGCCGTGTCCCTCCTCTGCCTACTGGCGCGAGGAGGAAGGCGACAGGGAGGAGGAGGTGGGCTGGGCCACACAGTGCTGGACCAGCACAGGAGCTGGGCCGGCTCTGGTGGGCTGCACGGGTGAGGCCGGGTAGGCTCTGTTTTATATTTTTCTGTTCTGTTTTATTTTATTTAATCTGTTTTGCCACTGTTTTGAATCTAAAAATAATTTAAACAATGCCAAAAACTCCTCTGAAAATATTTATGCTGCTTAATGGACTTTTCCAAAAGCACATAAAATGTTTCAGGGTATTTGGAAATATATTCTATACAAATTATGAATATAGTTCCAAATGCAAATAAAGTAATGATTTAAATTCAGTGCTCAAAATATTCCTCAAAAATGTTCATTATTTTTGGTTTGGTGCAAAACCCTTGCCAAAATATAACCAACATTATCTAAGGCCATTTTGAAAACATTGAATGCATTTTCCAGGGTTCTTTGCCCCTCTTTTATTTAAGTTTTTGAGGCTTCCAAAATTCCTCAGTTCAAGTTTCATTTGAATTTAAACATGATGCTCACATGAGGCTAGCCTAGAGCACTACCAGCAGCTAGGGATGTGACAGTTACAAGTTTGTATCAGAGCCCGGTTTTGATCCTGGGACCTGTGTCTTATGGGCCCACGTCGCCATTGGGTGGTATTAGGATCTTTTATTCCTCGTCTATACTCTGGGACTCTGATCTCTCTTCTATTCGGGTTAAATGAAATTACTAACACTAACATTAGGATCTCGTGATCACATCCACCCGGAGAGCCCCTTATGACAAATGATCACCTACCGCGCTAGAAGATTTCGAAGATACTCTACGATGTTCCCCCGGGACACTTGTGCCCGTTTCCTTTGCAAATTCCCTACCACTGTTATATCCTTATGGATAATTGCATACATCTGCCATTCTTACATTTAATCCCATTGATCTTGTTATTACAAGGTGCAACGAACTGCTCTCCGTTGTTCTGAGAATCCTTTGAGCTTACTGCTTTGCAATTCTTTGCCGCCTGGATACCCCTACGGATAATACCTCACACTTATCGAGGATTAGTTCATCCCCAGTGGTTTATGTGTTTCATAAAATTCTTTGAAATACTATTTGATCTTATGAAAATCCTCAACAGGCTATTGCTCTTGAAATTCTTGCTTGCTTGCATTATGGTTAATCCCATAAGTCTAGTAATCTTATTGGCACCCTTTGTCATCATTATTTTGAGTACATTAATTCGATATGTTTGCGAATGCTCGCAATCATCAAGCAATTAGAATTCTTCCCTTCAGCTCAGACGTCACTCCGGACATGAGCTGGTTCTTGACCAATCAATTTGCCTTCGATTGTATGCCCCTATGTCTATTTGACTATCCATCTTGATCAGAGCGTCTGCTTCTGATCCTTCATTTTTGGAATCATAATTCCTTTGTGACCAAAGCATCGAATTATTCAGATGTTCTATAATCCGATGCATTTGGATTCTTTCCTTCTCTTATTGAGTACCGATACTCACATCAACTCCGTTGTGCACCGCCAGGCCCATTGCTGGGTTATTATCTGTTAGTATCCTTCACATTGAATTTTTTTTGTGAGTTATTCCCATGTCTTTGACAATCTGTATCTTCTGCTTTGTCAACCATGCTCTACTTCCGAGCTGGAGTTATTTGCTCCTGAAGTTTGTGGTATATGTTCCTAAGATGCCCTTATGGGTTGAACCTATGCCTTCCCTAACCGTATGCACTCGGGTGTTTTCATGAGTCATACTCTTCTGCTGATTTGCCAGATATTATTTCAGCACTACAACTTCATCGAAAGTGAGAAGTGAATGAAAAGCTATGCATTGGGGAAATGGGAGTCGACTTTGAACTTGTGTTCATGCCCATGGAGACGATGTAGATCATATCATTAAGATCCTCTTCAATTAAATATTTCCTTGGTATAAGTTCATCTTATATCTGGGATCTGGCCTTTTGCAATCGTGGTTCCGGCCATGTTCTCCTTTAAATACCATTTCTTGGACAAGTTGAAGTACTTGTCTTCTGCAGATCATTGCACCTGCCCAACCCTTACTTTGATCTACCGTTGAGTATTACACTCTGGTATGTCAAGAATATCATGGAACTGCATAACTTCTTATGGGTTCTTCATCAACTATTATTTCTCACCGATTCCAGTTTTCCTGGGTTCTGGGTTGTCGTCAACCTAGAACACCGATATGTGAACTGATTCCACATTTCGGTTCGATAACCCTAAGTAATTTTCGTTGCATACGAGTTTAATAATCCTTCGTGTCATCCCAAGCCTGATCGGCTATATCATTATCATACTAAAGTTTAACTGTGCTACCTGGTCCTTCTTCCTGGAGCACAAATTTTAACAATGAGCTAAGCTTACGTTGATTTTCCTCGTCATATCATTTCACCTTGAACAGCAAGCTTGATTTCGAGTTTGTGTCGTACTCATGGTTCCAATAACCTTTCGCTTCATCATTCCTTTCACTTGATGTCATCACCGATCGATTACATCTTCATGAAGTCTCCCAATCATTGTGTCATGATCATCATCAACATTCTGAGCTCTTCCAGGATATCAATCAAATTCATGATGTGAAATACCATCCTTTCCCTCGATGATCTGTGTTATCATCGACCACTTTATTGCCTTCCCACCAACACAAGCTTGTTCGTGTTTGGTGTTATACCTTTAGTTCCTTGCTATCCAGCAATTGTTCTTCTTTACCTTGGAACATTAACATCTCTTATGTCATCAATGTTGTGAGAATTTCATCACCTCTTAAGAATTCTTGGTATGGTGATACTTCTCACCATCACCATTCTTTCTTGGGTCCTCGTGTTGATTCCAACCGGGGTACCAACAAGTGAGCGGTGCTGTTTGGATTCTGCCCTTCTAGCAACCCTATTGCTTTGAAGTTAATGGTCGGCCGTTCATTCTTAGACTATTGATAATTAAATCACCATTCTGACGTTGGTCGTGCAACCCAGCCCATATTTCGGGTGCACCTTTCAACCAATGTTTAATTGTGTATGTTTTCCTCGAGCATACATCATTTTACCATTTGATCTGACAAATATTATCTCCTTGTTCACATAATTGTGGAAATCCATCTTTTGTTAACCTCGATGAATTGTCGCTGAGTCCATCAGCCACCTCCTCATCGTCTCCATGGATTAATGATGAACTCTTGTTTCGGAACTCGCTTCCATAGTTCATTTCCTGAGAATCTTACAATGTCATCCCGTCAACTTGTGTTACACCTTTTCTCCTCAGACATCCTGAGTCTGAGGTATCCTGGCCCCAATCAGATCTGAATCTCGGTCGGATATGATGGCTGGAACATATTTGCAAGAGTTATAACATTGGTCTTTTTATGACCCGGTAAGGTGATGCCATGCCTAGCACACCTGGCCGGAGGACCTATTGTTATAGGTTCCTTTTAGCAAGGTTATCTGTTCTTCCATGAGGAAATTGTAAGACTTATTCTATAAGTTGTTCCTGATGAATCCTTGGTGTATCCAAAGTCCGACCTTGCTTGAAGATCATGTCAGTGCTATCTCGAAGCATGTCTATGGTACTCCAGATTTCAATAAGAACATTTGAAGCACAATGCTAAATTTTCTTTATCAAATATTCAAACACCGTTGTTTGGGTAATGACATGAATTTCCTCTTCCCTTACCGAAATGGTTTTCTACTTCCTATCCTATCATGGATATCATGCTCTGCTTAACCTTGGGAAGGATATACCCCTGAAATATGTGTTTAAACACATTTTCCTTTCCATTGTTCTGTTAATCTGATAAACACATTTTCCTTTCCATTGTTTTGTTTAACCTTTCTAGTGATCTATATGATCTAAGCAGTAATATTCTCCTGCATATGTAAATACCTTGGTGTACAACTCGGTCAATAAGACCCTGTTACTACTGTTGATGACATTCCGGCAACCACCGATGGATGAGAACTTTGCCTATTGGCCCGCCTCGTTCAACGAGCAGGAAAATGGTTCTCTTTGCCCCTCGCCCTTGGTACGGACATTGTTACTGACATAACTGACAGGCTACCTCTGACATGTCTTGCTATCATGACCATGAAAGATGTCAACGCCCTTCCTACTTTTAACCACATGGTGGGCCCATAACCCACAGTTCCATAGGATCGAAACCTGACTCTCCTGTACACCCATGTTGCCAAAGTTATTTCTCGCGGTTGATTTCGTATGTAATTCATGGGTCATCTTCCTAGTAATCTACTTTGGTATCAGACACAATACTTATTCTCGTTGCTTTGGACTCCTTTCACACCTTGTTCAGGCATCGAATGATTGCCTACCCGTTTGAAACTTCTCATGGTACCTTCTCACTTTGCTCTCGATAACTTCTTAAGTTTCAAATCGAGAGATACTTATGCTTCTCCCCTTGAGTTAATTGTCCGATGATCAATTTCGTTAGAATCCGGCCTTATAGAGTTTTCCCCCCTCTTATCCTTTCGTAAGTCCGGTGAAGATCCTGAAGAAGGACAACAATTTCATCATGATGCATTGAGGCATAGGAGTGAAGACATCAATGCTATGGATCGACCTCTTCGAGGAGAGCAACCAAAGACGAGAAGATCCGTTAGACTTTCATAACCAGAACTTCCCCCCTTAATACACCCCTCTTAAATCTCGAGACGAGATTTCTTGTAGTGGAGGAGAATTGTGACACCTGTGTAATTAAACTACAGTGAACCTCTGCTAATGATGCCATGTCACCTCGGTTACTGTTGATAAACTCGCGTTGATTCGAAACTGATTCAGCTTCAAATTCAAAATCAAGTCAGACGGTAAAAGTTTTCAAATATTAAAACTAAAATGTTCGAAGTGAACCAAATATTTTCATAGGTAATTATGGTGGAGAAACCACACCTTTATAAAATAGTTAAATACTATAAGATGAATAAAACAGTAGCGAAGACTATTGTTCAAATACTTTTAAATGTTAATAATTATGAAACTATTTTAGCTTGGGTAGCAAGTTAGTGTGGCAGTGGAAAATTTGGTAACATCAAATTAGGTGCCATTGTGGTATTATGCTAAAACAAAAATAAAAGGAAACTAAAAGAAGACATAAAAGAAAATAATAAAAAAAAGGAGTAAAAGAGAAAAACGAAAAACAAGAGGAAAAGAAAAGCAATCAACCCCCTCCCCCCCCCCCCGCTGGGCTTCGGCCCAGCAGGCCGGGCCCAACCGGCCAACCCCATTCCCCATATCCCCTCACCCCCCGAAGCCCTAACCCCCACTACTCCCACTCACACCACTCCTCTTTTCCCCCAATCTGGATCGAGATCGGGGGCAAGGAACCGACGCGCCTGACGCCATCCTTCGTCGACGCGCCTCGCCGGCCTGCCTCCTTCTCCCCGTCAGACTGCTTCCGCTCTGTCCGAGTTGTCTCCGTCCTCCTCCCCACGCCCCATTTCCCTATCCATACGGCCCCCGTGAGCTCCCCCTCCTCCTCTCTCCCTTGCGCGCATGCGCTCATGCCGTAGTCTCCTCCTCGCGGCCCCGCCTCGCTCTGCCGCTTCTGCTCACGTCGTCCCGCACATGGTCGCACCCGGGCCCCATCCCCGTTCTTGCTCACTCGCCTGGCCGCCATCCGCTGTCCGTTCCTTCTCGCGCGTTCTAGCGCC
This sequence comes from Triticum aestivum, assembly GCF_018294505.1. NCBI lineage: Eukaryota > Viridiplantae > Streptophyta > Magnoliopsida > Poales > Poaceae > Triticum > Triticum aestivum. The sequence goes on from NC_057803.1 coordinate 633,472,419, forward strand.
CCCTGCCCGCGGCAAGCTGGCCGCCTCCTCCGCCTTGGTTGCTGCCTCTGCTGCTAGCACAGGCGCCGCCGCCCAAGCTCCCGCTCATGGCCACCACGGCCGCTGCCGCTCCTCGCCGCGCAGCCTCACACACGCGCTAGCACCGTCCCGTCGACGCATGCCGCTCCCTACTCCCCTTGTCGCGAGCTCCCGCCCCTGGCCTGGCCTCCACTCGCCGGCGGCCGCGCTCGGGTCCTACGCCCGCGCCCTGGCTACTCCGGCGCTCGCACTGCCCCTGCCCTTGTTGTCCGCCACCGCCGCCCGTCGTAACGGCCGCGACCCACTGGACGCGCGTCCGCCTCGTTGCCGTGCCCCGCCTGCTGGTCGTCGCTCCGCTCGGCGCCGCCTCCTCTGCCGCGCCACCGCGGCCCCTCCCGTCTCCGGCCACTGCAGGCCCTGCCCCATCGCGCCATGCTCACTGGCTGCGCGCCTTCGCCGCGGCCACGCCTCAGGCGTGCGCGCGCGAGCCCTGGAGGGTCCGTCCCGCACCGCCGCCCGTTACGTCCGCCCGTTAAGGCTCCCCCTGAGCCACTGACCTTGGGGCCCCACCCCAGAATGTTAAAAAAAGTGAAATATAATATAATAATTAATTATAACTTAATTAATTATGTTAGTTATCTAATTAAACCTAATTAACCTGCTAATAAAACTAACTATTGTTAATTAGTTGGCAGTCAGTGACAAATGGACCCCACCTGTTAGTTGACTGGTCAACGGTCAACTTTGACCGTTGACGTCACGCTGTCGTCATGATGATGCAGGAATTATTTTTCAAATTAATAAATTAATAATAATCCCATTAAATGATTAAATCTTTATAAAATATTATAAAATAATCCGTAGCTCGGATGAAAAAACTTTGTACATGAAAGTTGCCTAGAACGATGAGACGAATCCAGTTACGTAGCCTGTTCGTCCGCCACGCATCCCCAGCATAGCGAACACGCAACTTTTCTCCTCTGATTCATCTGTCCGAAAACGCTGAACACCGGGGATATTTTCTCGGATGTTTCCCCCTTCACCGGTATCACCTCATACAGCGTTAGAACACGTCTAGCTCTGCCTGTTGTCCTGTTATGCACTTGCTTGATATGTATTTACTGTTGCTCCCCCTCTTCTCTTCGGTAGACCCCGTGACGATGATGATGCCCCTGTGGTCGACTACGTCACTGATGACCCCTCCTTCTTGTCTGAGCAACTAGGCAAGCCCCCCATTGATCACCAGATATCGCCTGTTCTACTCTCTACTGCTTGCATTAGAGTAGTGTAGCATGTTACTACTTTCCGTTAATCCTATCCTGATGCATAGCCTTTCCTTGCTACTACTGTTGTTACCTTTACCTGTAATCCTACATGCTTAGTATAGGATGCTAGTTTTCCATCAGTGGCCCTACATACTTGTCCGTCTGCTGTGCTATACTATCGGGCTGTGATCACTTGGGAGGTGATCACGGGTATATACTATATACATTATACATGATACATGTGGTGACTAAAGTTGGGTCGGCTCGAGGAGTACCCACGAGTGATTCACGGATTGGGGGCTGATAGGACATACTTCCCGATGGCCCTCTGTGTGGATCTTTGTGGCGGAGCGATATGGCAGGTTGAGACCACCTAGGGGAGAGGTGGGCCTGGCCCTTGTCGGCGTCCATGGTTATTTCATAATAACACGCTTATCCAGATCTTGGTATTTGATCTGAGTTGGGTCATTGACCTTATACGCACTAACCGCCACGTGGGACAAGATATGGGCAACCGGTGTTGCGGTATCAGCCGAAGCTCTTTTTGACGTCAGTGACTGTGCGGCGCACGCCGCATTGGACCATAAGCTCGCACTTGTATTAAGGGGGCTAGGTCTGCTTCCGGCCGCGTACGCAACGTGCAGGTGTGCAATGGGCGATGGGCCCAGACCCCTGCACGCATAGGATTTAGACCGGCGTGCTGACCTCTCTGCTGAGCCTAGGTGGGGCTGCGGCGTGTTGATCTCCCGAGGCCGGACATGACCCAGGAAAGTGTGCCCGGCCAGAGGCATCGAGCGTGTCGGGTAATGTGGTGCACCCCTGCAGGGAAGTTGATCTATTCGAATAGCCGTGTCCACGGTAACAGGCGATCCGGAGTTGTACCTTGACCTTGTGACAACTAGCTAGAACCAGATACTTAGTAAAACACACCCTTTCAAGTGCCAGATACAACCCGGTGATCGCTATCTAACAGGGCAACGAGGAGAGGATCGCCGGGTAGGATTATGCTATGCGATGATACTTGGAGAACTTCAATCTACTCTCTTCTACATGTTGCAAGATGGAGGTGGCCTAAAGCGTAGTCTTCGACAGGATTAGCTATCCCCCTTTTATTCTGGAATTCTGCAGTTCAGTCCACCGATATTGCCCCTTTAGACAGATACCCATGCATATGTAGCATAGATCATTGCTTGAGAGTACTTTGGATGAGTACTCACGGTTGCTTTGCTACTTCTTTTTCCCCCTTTCCTAGTTATTGCGATGATATGATGGAGTCCAGGAGCCAGATGATCTAGAGGATGATTCTACATGGAGTTCGGCTTCGGGGATTAGTTAGGAGGTCCCAGGCAGGAGGCCTGCTCCTCTTTCGATCTATATCCCAGTTTGTGCTAGCCTTCTTAAGGCAAACTTGTTTAACTTATGTCTGTACTCAGATATTGTTGCTTCCGCTGACTCGTCTATGATCGAGCACTTGTATTCGAACCCTCGAGGCCCCTGGCTTGTATTATGATGCTTGTATGACTTATTTATGTTTTAGAGTTGTGTTGTGATATCTTCCAGTGAGTCCCTGATCTTGATCGTACACGTTTGCGTGCATGATTAGTGTATGATTGAATCGGGGGCGTCACACTGTCGTGAGGAAGACGCAATCTCATTCTTTTGCAAAAATTGCAAGGACAGGGGAATCCTCAATGCCATAAGTCGTAGTGACATAGCACACTTCGCCGACTTGGCGGCCATAGTACAGAAGTACTGTGCGACTTCGGCTCTCACAAAACCCCCCATTCGAACTAAAAGGGTATACTCTCGTAAGTCACCCGATCCAATTACAAGAAACAAAAGCCCACTACAGGGCGCGTGTAACATCCCAAATTTTCAATTTGGAATGTTATACATTAGATCATCACTCATATCATATTTTCTTGCATTTTGGTCGATCCTAGAAATTTCACACAACTCAAGGACCCTCGGAGAGAGTTGGAGATTTCGTTATTTTCATATTTGAGTTTTCTCAAATTTTGAAAAGAGGATCATTTGATTTTATTTATTTCAACTTCAATTATTTTTCCCACATCAAAAATATGAGAGGGGGAATAATATGACTTTCCCAAATTTAGGAAAAATGAAGATTTAATAAATAAATCAAATTTTGGATTTTCTGGAGTTTATTTGCATTTTATTTGGATTAGGAAAAAATGCGTGTTTTCAAAAATTGCATCTAGGCCCCGAGTAAAGTTCATTTTATTCGACTCATTTTTAGGAGTCGGGGAAAATTTACTTTGGGAATTTTGGAGTTTGTTTAGATTTTCTTTCCTTTGTTTTTTTTCTGCGCGCGCATCTAAAAAAACGTTCGCGCCTGCCTGTGCCAAGGCGCAGCCGGCCCAGCCGGCCTCCTCCCCGCGCGTAGCCCCGCCGCCTGCCGCCGGCGAGTCCGGCTTGGACTCAGCCACCGCCGCCGCCCCTTGCCTTGCCCCCTCCCCCAAGCCACCCTCCCCCCTTTAAATACCTAGCCACCCCCCTCTCCTCCCCACACCAGCCCCGCCGCCCCAAGCAGCAGCAGCAGCCGCCGCGCGGCCTGCCGCCGCTGCCGCCTAGCCCGCCGCCGGAGCCCCTCGCCGAGGTAGCCCCGCGCCGCGCCACCCTCCCCTCGGTTCGTTTTTTTAAATAACCGTTCCGGTTTTCTTTCGTTTGTTTCGTTTTTTTTCTTCGAAACCCTAGATCGATTTTTCGTTTTTTTAGGTTTAGTTGTTTAGCCAGCGTTCGCCGGACCGTTCGTTTTAACGAACGTGATCACCGGGTATTCTCGGTTAACGAACTTCCATTCGTTTAGCTGTTCGTCGTTTTCTTTTCGTCAGATTTATTCCGCGAATTTTTCTGATCGCGATTTCAGATCCGATCTTCGTTCTAGTTTATCTTCTCGCTCGTTTATCGGAATCAGGTGATTCAAGCGCCTGGAGTTTCGTTTCGAAACCGCCGTTCCGACTAATCAACTTAAACAAGTTTTTGCTACTGTAAAATTTGACCTAGTTTCAAGTTGCTAGAACCGAGTTGTTTTCTTCCACCCTTTGTTTTCCGTTGCTTTGTTCGGTTCGTTCTCTCTTTGCAACCGGAGTTCTTAAGTTGAACTTTCTGGTTCGATCTCTTGTTCGAGTTTTACCTGTGCATTAGATGAGTACTTATTGTGTGCTTGTTGTTTGTCTGCGATAGATCACCTGGATTGCGCCGCTTGTTACTTCAAAACCCTAGGTCTCGCGGATCATCAGCAAGGCAAGTAACACTTTGATCATACCTTTTCTACAACCCATGTTTTATTGCATTAGATCAATCCTCTCACATTGCACGATTAGGATCTAATTAAATTGTGGGATGGGAAGTAGATGAGGTAGTACCTATTACCTGTATTATTATCAAACCTTTGGGAGTTACTTCTACGTTTGCTTATTATGCCATGCTATGCTAGTAGACGTGGATTGGGTGAGTGATATCCATGACAGATGTGAGATTGATAATTAAGGGTTTATCTAAGGTGGCAACTTAAACACACATCTGGGTGGATTGAGGCACCTGATGTCTATCAGGACTTGCCTGTTTTTATTTCGGACCGCCACCCAGGCTCAAAGGGATCATAAGATCATTCATGCTAGTAACTTCCGTGTGCAGCCACAAGCCATTATGGGCTCTGGCATAGTTGACTAAGTCGTGCGAACTCTTACAGGGTAGACTAGCAGATGTAGGGGAAAGTAGGTGTACCGGTCTACCCATCGTAAGGTGCTAGCGCTTCTGAAAGACTGTGTCTCGGTCATCCGTCTTCTCAAACACCATGTAGTGCGAGAAACCAAACGGAGGCGATCGAGTCTTGTGGGGAAAAGTGCGCAAACCTCTGCAGAGTGTAACAAACTAATCATGATTAGCCGTGTCCCCGGTTATGGACAACTTGAGTATCTAGTACTTGAATATCATGTGAATCTCATCACGTTACTTCTAATTAATGTTGTTGGGTTTTAATGTTCACTTAATTGGGATCGGAATGCTGTCAACCATTCTCGATGTTTAACAACTACCATGATAGTTAAATAAATTTATTCCTTTGCAGTAGGGAAAAACTGGCTTTACGCAAAACTATAACCATAGAGCTTTCCACCAGCCATATATGCATGTAGTATAGCTATTTCATTTCCATTACTCTCTATGTGTTACATTGCCAGCATATTCCATGTGCTGACCCGTTTTCGGGCTGCAACTCTCATGTTGCAGACTTTTCAGACGACGAGTAAGGTGCTTTTAGGTCGTGGTTCTATACTCAGTGATGCCGTTGGAGTTGATGGACCCATTTATCTTCCGAGTCTTCCGCTGTTATCGTTATTAGATGGCCTTAAGCCATATTTATTGTAATAAGTTCTCTTTGAGACAACGATGTAATAAGTGTGTGATTGCCACTCTGCTATAAATCCTTCGAAGTACTGTGTGGTGTCAGCATTACTGATCCAGGGATGACACCGGAGCACAGTAGACTTGATCCATTCGGGTCGGGTCGCTACAGAGATGGTATCAGAGCACACGCTGACTGTAGGACACGACCACTAAGTTAAAGCCATAGATCACCATTCTCTTCTCATTTTCTAACTCCTCATCTTTTCTACTCTTTTAGGATGACGAACGCGAAGATTAAGTACGCTCAACCGGATGAAGGCACACCATTTGGATTTCACCTGAAGGAAGTCACCAAGTACCTGAACATTGGATTACCAAGCTTCACGGGAACCTTCAACGCCACTCTACCTGAAGAGGAGCGCTGGAAGATTCAAGCTCACGTTCCGGGAAGGACATTCGCGCCAATCACGAAGCCTATAGATAGTGTTTTCAATGCACCAACCTGGAGTCTGGGAAGGAGCATGGCAGCTCATATCACCATGGGACGCATTGGAGAAGTTTATCAAGAAGACCTCAAGGACACTATCTACCAGATTTGCGGACGCCGAGACGAACAATGGGAGTTAGTCAGCACCAAGAAGGATAGATCCATTGCATCTTTCATCCAGGAGTTAAACCAGCACATTCGACGCCACGAGAACCAGATGTGCAATGACATGATAGAGTTGAAGAATGCAAAGGCAAGGATCATTGAGCTAGAAGGAGAACTGAAGTCTACACGCAAGGACTACATGGACGAGATGGTAGCTCTAGCAAGACACAATGGCGATCTTAAGCAGGAGATTGAAGAACTCAAGAGGAAGTTAGCATCCAAGGAGGAAGACGAGTACGTCGCATGTCCGGACAACTACATCATCATCGACGACACCGATTCGGATCCAAGTGAACCCGACTTTGAAGACGAAGCTGGAGCAGATATCATGGAGTCTTCCACCGGTTCAAATTACTAGATGACCACCAGATAGTAGTAGTATTCCCCCATGTAAACATCATAGTCGAGCACTTTTGCGATAGATCTAGACCGTTTGTATGCCCTTGTTTGAATTGAATGAAGTGATTTTGTGTGAATTTGCTCATGTGCATAAGGGTAGTGTTTTCTCTTTAGACCCCCTCTATTCTTATATCTCATCTTTTCTAAACCCTCAGATGCCTCCGAGACGTGACAATGGATTCCCACCAGAGCTCACTCAGTTGATCCAGCAGCAGAATCAATTGATGCAGATGTTAGTCCAGAACCAGCAGAACAACAACAACAACCCACCACCACCACCACCACCTGTTGACCACTTAGCCCGTTTCCTTAGGCTGAATCCGCCGGTGTTTTCCAGTAGCACCGAGCCAATAGTAGCAGACGATTGGCTCCGCAAGATAGGAAGGGAGTTGACCACTGCAGGATGCACAAATGGTGAGAAAGTGAAGTTTGCCGCACATCAGCTTGACGGATCCGCGGCAACATGGTGGGAGAATTTCACAGCCACTTACCCAGTTGACACTGTCACATGGGATCAGTTTCAGCAAGCTTTCCACACTGCCCATGTTTCAGCAGGAGCTGTGGCCATGAAGAAGCGTGAGTTTCGCAACTTACGCCAAGGAGGAAGGACAGTTGGCCAGTACGTTTACGATTTCAGCAAGTTAGCACGTTATGCCCCAGATGACGTTGCTATGGATGCAGCTAAGAAGGAGAAGTTTCTGAAAGGACTAAATGATGAACTAAGCATGCAGTCGATGGTAGCAAGTTTCAACAACTACCAGGAGTTGGTAGATCGTGCCATCATGATTGAAGGAAAGCAACAGCAGATTGAGAACCGTAAGAGGAAGTATGGAGAGGGGAAGTATAACTCTGGAGCCCAGCAGAAGCCCCGTTTTACCCCTAAACCGGGATTTCAGTTTCAGCATACCCATGGATGAGGTAGTTCGCACAACCATAATGGCCACAAGAATGGTAATGGTAATGGAGGAAGCAACGGCCAGAACCGTACCACCCCATCGACCCCAACCAAGATAGATCCGAGTCAATTCACTTGTTTCAAGTGTTCCAAGACCAGACATTATGCCAATGAATGTCCCGAAGGCCAGAATGGAAATGGCAATGGACGCTCTGGGAAGAAGCCGAACCCTTTCAATAGGGGACAGGTGAACCACGTTAATGTGGAGGAGGTTGAAGATCAGCCTGATGCAGTAATCGGTAAGTTTTTGGTTAAGACATTTACCGCACTCGTTCTTTTTGATAGTGGTGCATCGCATTCATACATATCAAGGGGATTTGTGGAAAAGTATAGCCTGCCCACTAGGATTCTTAAAACGCCTATGCTAGTAAGCTCGCCAGGAGCAGAGTACATGGCCAGACAAGGATGTTTCCAAGTGCCATTAAGTATAGGAAGGCATGTTTTCCCAACGGATTTAATTATTCTGGAGTCCCAAGGTCTGGATGTGATTCTTGGTATGGATTGGCTGTCGATGTATGGAGGAAACATCGATTGCGCCAGTAAGACAATTTTGCTTACCACACCAGAAGGAAGAAGGATCAAGTATGTATCCCGGCATGTGCCAAACAGGACACAAGTAAACTGCCTAACAGGAGTTGTGCAAGAAGAAGTACCAGTGGTGAAGGATTTTCCTGATGTATTTCCTGAGGAATTGCCAGGCATGCCACCGGATAGAGACATTGAGTTTTTGATTGAGTTATTGCCAGGTACAGGCCCAATATCGAAGCAACCGTACCGGATGCCAGCAAAGGATTTGGTGGAAATTAAGAATCAGATTAAGGAGTTATTGGATAAAGGTTACATTCGCCCAAGTTCTTCGCCTTGGGGATCACCCGTACTTCTAGTGGAAAAGAAGGATGGATCATTAAGGATGGTTGTTGATTATCGAGGATTGAATGAAGTAACCATCAAGAATAAGTACCCACTGCCAATGATTAATGATCTGTTTGATCGTTTGCAAGGAGCTAAAGTGTTTTCCAAGATCGATTTGCGATCAGGGTACCATCAATTGAAGATTCGAGAGCAGGACATACCTAAGACAGCATTCACCACAAGATATGGACTGTATGAGTATACCGTTATGTCATTTGGATTGACTAACGCACCTGCCTATTTTATGAACCTGATGAACAAAGTGTTTATGGAGTTTTTGGATAAGTTCGTCGTAGTGTTCATTGATGACATCCTGGTTTATTCAAAGAATGAAGAGGAACATAAGGAACATTTGCGTTTGGTTTTGGAGAAACTAAGGGAACATCAGTTATACGCCAAATTCAGCAAATGTGAGTTTTGGTTGAAGGAAGTTGGATTCCTCGGACACGTTATATCCGGAGAAGGTATAGCAGTTGACCCCACTAAAGGTTGAGACCGTAACCGAATGGGAAGCACCAACGACAGTTGGAGAGATCCGGAGTTTTCTTGGACTCGCAGGATACTACCGGAGATTCATTGAGAATTTTTCAAAGATTGCGAAGCCTATGACGGAGTTGTTGAAGAAGGATACTAAGTTCAAATGGACTGTTGAGTGTGAGGCTAGTTTCCAGGAGTTGAAGAAACACTTGGTTACCTCACCAGTGTTGATTTTGCCAGATCAGACCAAGGATTATGAGGTGTATTGCGACGCTTCACGTCGAGGACTTGGAGCAGTGCTTATGCAGGAAGGGAGAGTTGTTTCGTATGCTTCACGACAACTGAAGCCTCACGAATTGAATTATGCCACACATGATTTGGAGTTAGCAGCCGTAGTGCATGCATTGAAAACGTGGAGACATTTCCTCATTGGAAATCATTGTCAGGTGTACACGGATCACAAGAGTTTGAAGTATATTTTCACCCAGAAGGAGTTGAACCTCAGACAAAGGAGATGGTTGGAGCTCATCAAGGATTATGATATGAGATTGCATTACCATCTCGGAAAAGCTAATGTAGTAGCTGACGCATTGAGCCGTAAGAGCCATGTCAATACGTTAATGACAGGAGAAATACCTAAGGAGTTAGCAGAAAACCTTCGCGAGCTATGTTTGGATGTAGTTCCAAGAGGCTATGTAGCAGCATTGGAGATTCAGTCAACATTGATGGATAAAATCAGAGAGGCTCAGAAATCTGACAAGGAGATTGCTTCTATAAAAGAGAAAATGAGAGAAGGAAAAGCAAAGGGATTTCGTGAGGATGAGCACGATACCCTATGGTTTGAGGACCATGTTTATGTGCCAAATGACCCGGAAATCAGGAAGTTGATTCTGCAAGAGGCACATGATTCACCCTATTCGATTCACCCAGGAAATACCAAGATGTATTTGGATTTGAAGGAAACATTCTGGTGGACCGGAATGAAGAAGGATATTGCAGCATATGTAGCAGTTTGTGATGTGTGTCATAGAGTAAAGGCAGAACATCAGAAGCCAGCCGAATTGTTACAACCATTGCCGATACCCGAATGGAAGTGGGATAAGATAGGCATGGATTTTATCACAGGACTACCCAGGACGAAGGCAGGCTATGACTCGATATGGGTAGTAGTTGATCGTTTGACGAAGGTAGCACATTTCATTCCAGTTAAGACCACTTACACCAGTGCTAAGTTGGCAAAGATATACATGACTAGGATCATTTGTTTGCATGGAGTTCCGAGGAGTATCGTATCAGATAGAGGAACCCAATTTACCTCAAAGTTTTGGAATCAGTTGCATGAAACTTTGGGAACGAGACTAGAGTTCAGCACAGCTTTTCATCCGCAGACAGATGGACAGACCGAGAGAGTCAATCAGATTTTGGAAGATATGCTGAGAGCTTGTGCACTAGATTATGGATCTAGTTGGGACGATAACTTGCCGTATGCGGAGTTTTCCTATAACAACAGTTACCAAACAAGTTTGAAGATGGCACCTTTCGAAGCTTTATACGGAAGGAGGTGTAGGACACCGTTGTCATGGGACGAAGTAGGAGACCGTCAGTTCTTTGGACCAGATTTGATTAAGGAGTCTGAACGGAAAGTTAAATTGATTCGCGATAGGCTCAAGGTAGCCTAGTCCAGGCAGAAGAGCTACGCAGATTCTAAACGCAAGGAGACAGTTTACGAAACCGGAGATAGAGTTTATCTTCGAGTATCCCCACTTCGAGGAGTTAAGTGCTTTGGAGTTAAGGGAAAATTAGCACCACGTTTCGTTGGACCGTATAAGATCTTGCAACGTATGGGAGAAGTCGCTTATAAGTTGGAATTACCAGAAGGACTGTCAGGAGTTCATGATGTATTCCATGTTTCTCAGCTGAAGAAATGTCACGCCGAGATGGCGGAGGTACCGCTAAGAGATACAGTGCCACTTGAAGCGATTCAGTTAAGGGATGACTTAACATATGAGGAGAAGCCAATCAAGATTCTCGATTATGCCAGCAGAGTTACCCGCAGCAAGGTTATCAAGTTTTGCAAAGTTCAGTGGAACCACCACTTAGAGGATGAAGCCACCTGGGAGAGAGAAGAAGATTTTCTCAAGGACCACCCTCACCTATTTTCTAGCCAACCCGAATCTCGAGGGCGAGATTCATCTTAAGGGGGGTAGGTTTGTAACATCCCAAATTTTCAATTTGGAATGTTATACATTAGATCATCATGCATATCATATTTTCTTGCATTTTGGTCAATCCTAGAAATTTCACGCAACTCAAGGACCCTCGGAGAGAGTTGGAGATTTCGTTATTTTCATAATTGAGTTTTCTCAAATTTTGAAAAGAGGATCATTTGATTTTATTTATTTCATCTTCAATTATTTTTCCAACATCAAAAATATGAGAGGGAATAATATGACTTTTCCCAAATTTAGGAAAAATGAAGATTTAATAAATAAATCAAATTTTGAATTTTCCGGAGTTTATTTGCATTTTATTTGGATTAGGAAAAAATGCGTCTTTTCAAAAAATTGCATCTAGGCCCCGAGTAAAGTTCATTTTGTTCGACTCATTTTTAGGAGTCGGGGAAAATTTACTTTGGGAATTTTGGAGTTGGTTTAGATTTTCTTTCCTTTGTTTTTTTCTCTACGCGCGCATCTAAAAAAAACGTTCGCGCCCGCCTGGGCCAAGGCCCAGCCGGCCTCCTCCCCGCGCGCAGCCCCACCGCCTGCCGCCGCCGAGTCCGGCTTGGACTCAGCCACCGCCGCCGCCCCTTGCCTTGCCCCCTCCCCCAAGACATCCTCCCCCCCTTTAAATACCTAGCCACCCCCCTCTCCTCCCCACACCAGCCCCGCCGCCCAAAGCAGCAGCAGCAGCAGCAGCAGCCGCTGCGCCGCCTGCCGCCGCCGCGCCGCTGCCCGCCGCCTAGCTCGCCGCCGGAGCCCCTCACCGAGGTAGCCCCGCGCCGCGCCACCCTCCCCTCGGTTTGGGTTTTTTTTAAATAACTGTTCCGGTTTTCTTTCGTTTGTTTCGGTTTTTTTTCCGAAACCCTAGATCGGTTTTTCGTTTTTTTTCGGTTTAGTTGTTTAGCGAGCGTTCGCCAGACCGTTCGTCTTAACGAACGTGATCACCGGGTATTCTCGGTTAACGAACGTCCATTCGTTTAACCGTTCGTCGTTTTCTTTTCGTCGGATTTATTCCGCGAATTTTTCTGATCGCGATTTCAGATCCGATCTTCGTTCTAGTTTATCTTCTCGCTCGTTTATCGGAATCAGGTGATTCAAGCGCCTGGAGTTTCGTTTCGAAACCGCCGTTTCGACTAATCAACTTAAACAAGTTTTTGCTACTGTAAAATTTGACCTAGTTTCAACTTGCTAGAACCTGAGTTGTTTTCTTCCGCCGTTTGTTTTCCGTTGCTTTGTTCGGTTCGTTCTCTCTTTGCAACCGGAGTTCTTAAGTTAAACTTTCTGGTTCGATCTCTTGTTCGAGTTTTACCTGTGCATTAGATGAGTACTTATTGTGTGCTTGTTGTTTGTCTGCGATAGATCACCCGGATTGCGCCGCTTGTTACTTCGAAACCCTAGGTCTTGCGGATCATCAGCAAGGCAAGTAACACTTTGATCATACCTTTTCTACAACCCATGTTTTATTGCATTAGATGAATCCTCTCACATTGCACGATTAGGATCTAATTAAATTGTGGGATGGGAAGTAGATGAGGTAGTACCTATTACCTGTATTATTATCAAACCTTTGGGAGTTACTTCTACGTTTGCTTATTATGCCATGCTATGCTAGTAGACGTGGATTGGGTGAGTGATATCCATGACAGATGTGAGATTGATAATTAAGGGTTTATCTAAGGTGGCAACTTGAACACACATCTGGGTGGATTGAGGCACCTGATGTCTATCAGGACTTGCCTGTTTTTATTTCGGACCGACACCCAGGCTCAAAGGGATCATAAGATCTTTCATGCTAGTAACTTCCGTGTGCAGCCACAAGCCATTATGGGCTCTGGCATAGTTGACTAAGTCGTGCGAACTCTTACAGGGTAGACTAGCAGATGTAGGGGAAAGTAGGTGTACCGGTCTATCCATCGTATGGTGCTAGCGCTTCTGAAAGACTGTGTCTCGGTCATCCGTCTTCTCAAACACCATGTAGTGCGAGAAACCAAATGGAGGCGATCGAGTCTTGTGGGGAAAAGTGCGCAAACCTCTGCAGAGTGTAACAAACTAATCATGATTAGCCGTGTCCCCGGTTATGGACAACTTGAGTATCTAGTACTTGAATATCATGTGAATCTCATCACGTTACTTCTAATTAATGTTGTTGGGTTTTAATTACTTAATTGGGATCGGAATGCTGTCAACCATTCTCGATGTTTAACAACTACCTTGATAGTTAAATAAATTTATTACTTTGCAGTAGGGAAAAACTGGCTTTACGCAAAACTGTAACCATAGAGCTTTCCACCAGCCATATATGCATGTAGTATAGCTGTTTCATTTCCATTACTCTCTATGTGTTACATTGCCAGCATATTCCATGTGCTGACCCGTTTTCGGGCTGCAACTCTTTATGTTGCAGACTTTTCAGACGACGAGTAAGGTGCTTTTAGGTTGTGGTTCTATACTCAGTGATGCCGTTGGAATTGATGGACCCATTTATCTTCCGAGCCTTCCGCTGTTATCGTTATTAGATGGCCTTAAGCCATATTTATTGTAATAAGTTCTCTTTGAGACATCGATCTAATAAGTGTGTGATTGCAACTCTGCTATAAATCCTTTGAAGTACTGTGTGGTGTCAGCATTACTGATCCAGGGATGACACCGGAGCACAGTAGACTTGATCCATTCGGGTCGGGTCGCTACAGCGCGGAACCATATTGGAGGGATGGCTTAATGGGCCATGCAAAATTCACAGTACAGCGAATGCCATGCCAACACACAGCCTTAGAGCATGTTGGGTACTCCGGCAGGTGGCCAAGAGTGGTGAGGATCTCCTCATCAACAATACCACAGAGAACCATCCCGCGGAATACAGCAATACAGTATTGACAGTCTTCGAGACCTTTGCATCAAATAATAGGCGTAAGTGAGCACTCTGCAGCCTTGCCGAAGTCTGCCGTGTGGCAGCAATAAATCCATGGAGTGATACGGTATCACCTTCAATGTCAGTGACGAACCTAAATTCCGCACAGCCCGAGCACCAGCCGCCTTGGTCCTTAGTCCAATTGTGGATGGCTTCCGGCTTACTAAAGTACTCATGGACGGCGGCAGCGGATTAAACCTCATATATGAGGAGACTCTTTGAAAAATGGAAATAGACAAAAGTTGCATTGAGCAAAGCAGCACGACCTTCAGAGGAATCATCCCTAGTCGGGAGGCACGATGCGCTGGGAAAATCACACTAGATGTGGTATTCGGCACGTTGGAGAATTACATGTCTGAAGAAATCACATTCCAAGTGGCCCCGATCAATAGCGGATACCACGACCTTATAGGGCGGGAGGCATTCACGATCTTCCAAGCAATACCCCATTACGAGTACATGAAGCTCAAAATGCCCGGGCCCAATGGAATCATCACTCTAGCTAGTGATCCGGACATAGCACTCCACGCTGAAAATAAAACAGCCGCACTAGCCCTCGAGGCATTATCCGAAGCCCTCGCGGCCGAAGAATTAACTGCTCTACGATCTACAGTGGACAGGGACGACGTGATACTTGACAAAAGATCCAAGTCCACCTCTTTTGAACCAACGGATGAAATAGTCAAATTCCAAGTCCATCCAACGGACCCTACAAAATAGCATCCACCGGGGTACAGTTAAACCCCACAGTAGACGCCGCGCTACAGGAGTTCTTCCGCGTGAATTGGGACATCTTCGCCTGGCATCCTTCAGACATGCCAGGAATCCCACGCAGGCTGGCCGAGCATAGCCTTAACATTCTAAAGGGATTCAAGCCGGTCAAGCAAACTCTTCGGCGCTTCTCTGAGCCTAAGCGACAAGCCATGGGAGATGAGCTAGCCAAATTACTAGAGGCCGGATTCATTCGAGAAATAAAACATCCGGATTGGCTCGCAAACCTAGTGATGGTACCAAAGAAGGACAAATCCTGGCGCATATGTGTCGACTTCAAGGACCTTAACAAGGATTGCCCCAAGGATCCCTTCCCCCTCCCTCGCATAGATCAAATTATCGATGCTACCACAGGACACGACTCATTGTGTTTCCTCGACGCATACTCCGGATACCGTCAAATTAAGATGGCGGAGTCTGATCAAGCTGCAACAGCATTTATCACTCCAGCCTGCCCCTTCTGTTTTAACACCATGCCTTTCGGGCTCAAAAATGCCGGTGCAACCTATCAACGCATGATTCATACATGCTTAGAGACACAGATCGGCAAAACAATGGAGGCATATGTAGACGATGTGGTCGTTAAAACCAGACACGTCGAATCCTTAATAGACGACTTGAGGCTCACATTCGACAATCTCCGAACATACGACATTAAGCTCAATCCGGAAAAATGCGTCTTCAGAGTACCCCCCCCCGAAAGCTCTTAGTCTTCATCACCTCCAACAGAGGAATCAAAGAAGATCCGGCTAAAATCCGAGCTGTATCACAGTTGGCCATCCCAACAGACCTCAAGCAAATCCAGAAACTAACTGGATGCGTGGCTGCCTTAAGCCGCTTCATCTCTCGGTTAGGAGAAAAGGCACTGCCTCTTTATCACCTTCTTCGATGCACCAAACACTTCGAGTGGACGGGTGCGGCCACGGCCAGATTAGAGGAAATAAAAGTCGTTTTGACCACAAACCCAATCTTGGCCGCGCCAAATGTCGACGAACCAATGATGTTATATATAGCAGCAACACACCAAGGTGTAAGCGCAGTGCTCGTCGTGGAACGAGAGACGGAAGGACATAAGTTCCCACTTCAAAATACGGTATACTATGTATCCACTGTCCTCAATCCATGCAAATCACGGTACCCACATTATTAAAAGATAGCATATGCGGTCTTCATGGCATCCCGAAAACTACGACACTACTTTCAAGAGTGTTCAATTACGGTGGCCTCTGAAGTACCACTCAATGACATAATAAACAACCGCGAGGCCACGGGCCGGATTGCTACATGGGCTATTGAGCTCCTCTTGTTCGACATAATATATAAACCACGGCGAGCCATTAAGTCACAAGTACTGGTTGATTTCATCGCCGAATGGACAGAAGTCGAACTCCTTAAAGAGTACGACGCATACTCCAATTGGATCATGCACTTTGACAGCTCTAAAATGCTGGCTGGTCTGGGGGGCTGGTGTCGTCCTGACATCCCCCACCGGAGATATAGTCCAATACGTACTCCAAATATTATACACAGACTCCAACAACGCAGCAGAATATCAGGCCTGTTACATGGTCTCCGGATGGTAGTTTCCATGGGCATTCAACGCCTGGAGGTGCGTGGGGACTTGAACCTCGCAATATCTCAAATAAATGGAGACTTCGATGCCAAGGATCAAAAAATGACGGCTTATCGCAACTCCATCCTCAAAATGTCAGCTCGGTTCGAGGGGCTCGAATTCCACCATGTGGTCCGGGAAAACAACCAGGCGGCGGATATCCTCACCCGCATCGGCGCAAAGTGCGACCCTGTCCCGCCTAATATCTTCTTGGAAAGGCTGTTTAAGCCATCCGTGGTATGGGAAGGAGACACCGGTAACAATAGTCCGGACCCGGCCACAACACCAGACATAGAACAATCTGACGTAATCGGAGGCTCTGCCACCGAAATAACACCTTTGGCCCACGTGATTATGGCCGTCATCGCCTCGTGGACAGAACCCTTCCTGGCTTACCTAACTAGGCAGGAACTACCTGAGGACCCAAATGAGGCACGTTGCATTGTGCGACGGTCTAAAGCCTACAAGGTCCTCGAGGGAGAACTTTATAAGAAAAGTGCTATCGGAGTCCTTCAAAGGTGCATCTCCGAAGAGGAAGGACGGCAGCTTTTGGCAGAAATTCATGCTGGACTTGGCGGCCACCAAGCTGCAGCTAGGGCCCTTGTAAGCAAGGCCTTTCGTACAGGTTTTTATTGGCCGGCAGCTCGGGCAGATGCACATGACCTCGTTCAACATTGCGTCGGTTGCCAGCTTTTCACAAACTGAAGCCATATGCCACCTACCGCTCTCCAAATAATCCCCATCACTTGGACCTTTGCGGTCTGGGGGCTCGATATGGTCAGACCCCTTAAAGGGGGAAGCCATAAGAAAAAATACCTATTGGTCATGGTGGACAAATTCATCAAACGGATAGAAGCCAAACCAGTTAAAACGGTTGAATCCGGACCAGTGATAGACTTGATATCCGGGGTTGTACACCGTTATGGCGTTCCCCACAGCATCATCAGCGATAACGTCTCGAACTTTACAGCCGATGAGGTAAAACTTTGGTGCAGCAACATGGGCATCAAGCTCGATTATGCTTCTGTCTATCACCCGCAAACTAACGGTCAAGTCAAGCGAGCAAATGGTCTTATCATGAGCGGCATTAAACCTAGATTTGTGCGATCCTTGAAGGAATCTGATACACACTGGGTACAGGAGCTCGACTCTGTACTATGGGGGCTACGGACCACGCCGAATTGCACTACCGAATACACACCATTTTTTATGGTATACAGCGCAGAGGCGGTACTGCCCTGTGACATAATTCATGACTCACCTAGAGTGCGCATGTATGAAGAGAAAGAAGCCGAGCTTGATCGGCAGGACAGTTTGGATGCCCTGGAGGAGGAGTGTGGTAAAAGCCCGTTCCGCAATCTATCAGCAACATGCTTGAAGGTATCAAAGTAGAGAAGTATGGGCCAAAACTTATAACGTTGCGAACTCGTTCTACGCCTACCGGAGAAGGAAAAGAACAAGCTCAAACCCAAATGGGAAGGTCCCTTCGTTATTGACCAAGTTCTGACCGGTGGAGCGTATCGTCTGCGAGATGCATCGGACAATCGACTCGAGCCAAACCCATGGAACGCAGCCAGACTCCGAAGGTTCTACGCCTAGTGTCGGACTCTATGTTCGTCTCCTTACCTTCGTCAATTTTTTAGATAAATGTTATCTATCTTTTCTTTCTTTCTTTCTTCCCTTTTTCTTCAAGGCCTTAAAAGGCTGAAATGTGTCTTGACTACACAATCTTGATGCGCTAGCCGCGCTCATCATACCTGGGGGCTTCTTATACAGAAGCTTAATATAACTATTGTCCGGGCTCTATGCCCCACACATGTGTTATTCTTCCACATGTACCTTTTTTCGCCATTATATGCATCGATATGACTTAAGTTTTGGCCAAGCTGGGTTGCTTGGCTCTTGTGTTTATGCCCTACGTTCCTGTTAATTTGGCTAGGTCATAAGGGGTGCACCTCTGCGATTGTTACTGCCGGGTCAGCGGGATGTGTACCTCAGACTGGGTGAAGCCGAAAGCTAGCGTTCATAAGGGAATATTTGGTTGGTGAACAAAAGATGACCTTTATTTATTGTAATACATGCCCCCAGATGTTTATATCCCGCGTCTCTTTTCGCAGTTCGGACATGCACATTAATGCATGCGTACCCAGGGAAAGGAACCCTTAACGGAACTATTCTCCCTCAAAGATGTTTCTTACTATCAATGTAATATAACAATAGCTAGTTGGGTACTTGTCTGTTCAAGTTCTTATGACCCCTACGCCTGGTTTCCACGCGTACCCTTTTTTTTACATAACTGAGCGGGTATTCAGATACATTATAGACTGTCGGGTCCAGAGGTCGAAGCGAAAAGGTCCGCCATGACAAAAGATTTACAATCTGGCTAGGGACAATACATGTCACTTGAAGTACACAGTCACTTAGCCTGACTAAATTCTTCTTCTATACCATCCAACAGGCTGTCTAGCCTACAATCCTGTTGGGAATACTTTGCGGCTAATTCTACCTAGTCATACACTTCTAGGAAAAGGCCTACTAATGGCGCACCAGTTTTGCCTACTAATGGCGCATCACTGGTGCGCCATTAGTATCACGCCACTAGTATTTATTACTAATGGCACACCATTGGTGCGCCATTAGTATCTGGTGTACTAATGGCGCTCCAGCCAGTGCGCCATTAGTATATAACACCATGCGCCATTAGTATGCCTCCCAGGGCCATATTTAACCATGTGCTTTGGCACACTAATGGCGCACTACGGATGGATGCACCATTAGTATACTTGTCATACTAATGGCGCACTCTGTAGTGATGCGCCATTAGTATGAATATTAGTTTTTTTTTACTTTTTTGGTTTTTGCACAGGTTACAAAATATATTATTTGACAAAATATAGACAGTAGCACACATCAACAACAGATTCATCGAATACAATAGAAGATTAGTCTCCGAATACAATTCATCATATTAGTCTCCGAATTCAAAAGACCGAACAAATATAAAACATTACAAGTCTGAGACCGCGAGTATCGAGTTTGTCGGAAGTAATACTAATCCTAACAAGTCCTACTAATCATCATCATACAACTTCTACTCGTTATTCATAACAAGTCATACGATCATCATCTTGATAGTCGTCGAACCAACCCTACTTAATTGTTCTTAGCACATTATCATCAGTATTAGGCAGGACCTAAATACCCTATTTAAGCTAAAATAGCATAAAACAATATAGACCCTGACTCTCCATTATGGAGAATGGAGACCATCCTATCTCCAATTCTTGCGCTTCGCTTCCTTTTGCTTCCAAGAAGCTCCTTACGACTGTCCATACATTTTTTCCATCCTTTGATTTTCATGTCTCCACTTCTTTTAGAAATCTCGTATGGACAGTTGAGATTCGTAGGATGACCTGGCTGTATGTCCAAAACATTAACATTACCTTTCTGATACATCATATGAGGCACACAATTCTCTGGGATTATCTATTGAAAAATATAGTAATAACTTCATAGTTAGCAATGATGTACTAGTTTTAGAAGTATGCAAAAGATACACGGATGTCGTAATAGTAAAAATCTTACCAGGGTATCTCCATGGTAGTTACCGTAGTTGAACACGTGCACTAGTGGCACATATTTACCATAATGTTGAGGAGTTTGTTTGTGGATAAAATATTTCTCAATGTCAGTACAAAATCCGACCAGATGATTTTTCTCCTTGTAAGTTGTTAATTCGGAGCCATCGGTGTAGTGGGTTTTGTCTACCATCTCCCGCACATTCTTTGAACAATAAAAATAAGCTGTCAATGGAAATAAGCTGTCAACTATTTTGAAATAAACAATATAAATTAGCTAATAACTATGTTTGAGAAACTCACATAGCGGTAGAACTGGAGGCGTATCAACAAGGACCCAAATGTCCATATTGTCTTGGTTGATGTCAGGATTACCAAGATCCATGGTGATAAGCATACCCTCATCAAAACAATACATCTTGCAAAATGCTTCCCAAATTTTGCAACCAAAATGGGTTATGCTCTCAGAATTATATAGATTTACTTCAAAGACCACATCGTGATGAGTCCTTAGATGAATTTTCTTTGTTTCGGAAATTTCATGGTCTTCAAAATCCATCCTCTCCAAGTCATAGCGTCTTGCATGGCATGGGATAAGCTATACTCGAATTGTAAAAGATGAAAATTACACGTTGAAATAGTTGAAGTCATGCTTAATTATGAAAATAACACTTGTCGTCGTTGTGTACCATTTCAACTTCGAAGGTCTCCTCGAGCTTAATGCTGAAGCGCCGATCATCATCAAGGTGAGGCATGTCGCACATACCTCGATCGTCGTGGCACCAGTCGCACTCCGCCGGGAGACTTTCGTCGTCTGATGATGATGACGACATATCCTACGTTCATAATTCAAAACTACATCATTTAGGGTTTGTCGACACCAAGGCATCCTAAAAGCTAAGCTTTTATCATTTAGGGTTTGTCGACGCTGAGGCACCCTAAAAGCCTAAGCTTTCATCATTTAGGTTCTTATCGACACCGAGGCACCCTAAAAGCCAAGGTTTTATCATTTAGGGTTTGTCGACGTCGAGGCACCCTAAAAGCCTAAGCTTTCATCATTTAGGTTTTGTCGACGCTGAGGCACCCTAAAAGCCTAAGTGTACATCATTTAGGTTCTCATCGACACCGAGGCACCCTATAGAAGCGAAGTTAAGTTTTCATCATTTAGGGTTTATCGATGCCGAGGCACCCTAGGTTGGGCCTAATCACTTGGCTCTATTGCCACCTATGTTGGGTTTATCATCTAGGGTTTATCGATGCTAAGGAGACTTCTAAGTTGGGCCTAATCACTTGGCTCTATTGCCACCTATGGTTTAATGCAGCAAGAATGGCAGGGCAGTTGATCCTACTTAACTAAGTACTACGATACCTCGGCCCATGCATTAGTTGCAAGTACCCCATATGTCCTATTTTTAGCAAAGTCATGCTAAAATTCATGGAAAATTTCAGCATGACCTTTGCTGAAAATAGGACATATGGAGTACCCGAATTTGCCGGACTCAAGGGCCTCTCGGGGTACCTGCAAATTCATCATGACACATTTCTATTTGATTTTCAAACCACACACTTACTTTTAACTATAAACAAAACTGACTTGCTGTTAATGAAACTCATGGTGGAAGTAACTACTAGCAGCATGTCATTATCATGGCAGTCCACTATATATTTTTATGACAAAATACATCATTATTAGGGCACATTATTCTTACATGATGCTAACTCTACCTAACTGATTTTTTTGACAGTAGCTCAAGTTTTTGACAGTAGCTCCTAATTGTACCTAACTGAATTTTTTGACAGTAGCTCAAGTTTTTGACAGTAGCTCAAGTTTTTGATAGTAGCTCCTAAAAGTAGCTCCTAACTGAATTTTCTGCTTAAAGGGAAGGCTGACTTAAGTGGAAAGATGATACAATTTGCGTAACATAACAATATAACACCATCTCCTAACAGAAATAGTATCCAGATCTACTAGGGGTCAAAGTAGAACTGATATTCTTTTGCTGACCTCTAGTACAAGGTATAGAAGAGGAGGTAAGAGAAGAAATAGTGACATTTCTCTTAGCAGGAGACTTTTTCTCTCTTCTAGAAACAACAGTAAATTTCTCCTCCTCTTCCACTACAGTATCATGCCAACTTAGACACAGGGAGGCGACATTTCCATTCGAGTCATGAATATCTAAAGAGTGTTCAGTTTTCTTACTAATTTGTTCCCTGGATAATTCCAATTCCTTGAGAACATGAATAAAATCAAAATTATCCAGAGGTATATCAACACCCATCATTGATGCTCTAAACATAATCTCCTTAGCTACTTAATTCCCCAACCCTAGCTACTTAATTCTCCAACCCCTTTTCTTGTCCAAAATTCTCCAACGCCTAACCCTAGAACACATCAGAAGGAAATCAAGAGGGGGAAGATGGGGAAGCGGCTCGGGTGCTCACTGGGGAGGTTGAGGGCGACTTGGGGTAGCCGGAGCTAGTCGAGGCGGCGCGAATTCAGCGTCGAGTGGTGGCAATGGTGGCTGAGGCAGAGGAAATTGGCGGGCGTCCGAGGGCGTCCGAGGAGGCGCGGGGGCGGCGGCGGCGTGGGGGCGGCAATAGAGACGGAGGCGCGGGGCGGCGGTGGCGTGGGGGCGGCGACGGAGACGGAGGCGCGGGGGCGGCGGCGGCGTGGGAGCGGCGACGGAGACGGAGGCGCGGGGACGACGGTGTCATGGGTCGGGGCAGCGGGGGGAATTAGCTAGGGGAGCGAGGGAGAGGGAGGAAGGGGATCAGCTCGCGAGAGGGAGGGAATTAGCTAGGGGGGAATCTTACTAATGGCGCACCCGCTATCGGTGCGCCATCAGTAATCTTTTTTTACATAGCAATGGCGCACCAGGCAAAGGTGCGCCATTAGTAATCTTTTTTAGTAGTTTTGAAAGAAAATTAAAAAAATTCACTAATGGCGCACCGAGGGAGTGGTGCGCCATTACTAGTACAACCAGTAATGGCGCACCAGTCCCACGGTGCGCCATTAGTAGTTTTGAAAAAATTAAAAAAAAGTTTTTTTACTAATTGCGCACCGTGGATGTGGTGCGCCATTAGTATTTGGACACTAATGGCGCACCAACACATGGTGCGCCATTAGTATATAGTAATGGCGCACCACATTTCTGGTGCGCCATTAGTGTCAATTCCATCTATAGCCCTTTTCCTAGTAGTGATACACCAAACTGACAGGGATCTCTTTCCCATCAGACCCCACAGGTCCGACCTCGGCCATGTGGTTCGGGTCAGCCTTGGTATATCGCGTCTTCACAATGGCCCAAGCTTCCCTTGCACCTTGTCGGCACGCTGATATCTTCCATAATCGGAAGTGCCACCGCGCTCCATTGAGCTTCTCTACAAGCTCCCCCATGCCTCCTGGCAGGTAGGCGGATGGCCACAGGGCTTGGGCAATGCCCTGCATCACCTGCCGAACTTGTTCGTGCAGTTGTGAGAGCTCTGGCGGAAGATCACCCGCAGACCCGGGCATCTCCTCCGCAGGACGACCCGTCATCATACCTGCAGACATAACCCTGTTAGCCAGTTTCTTCGCCAAACTCTTTAAAAGTTCGTTCAAGAACTTACTGAAAATGCCGCGTCGAAGCCTCTTATTCTCCTTTACGGAGTCAGCAAGCTTGGCTCGAACATCTTTCAATTCAACGCCCAGCCGGGTATTGGCGTCCTGGAGATCGTTTTTCTCCCGCCTAACCCGTGTAAGCACGCTCTTGCCAGCCTTTAGCTGTCGTTGAGCATGTTGCTCATCCCCTCACACGACCTCCAGATTCACTCAGGAGTCATCTGCAGTATCTATTGTTAGATTTGTATGCCGCATACTACCTGGTACATGTATTTCTTTGCAATAGAAATAAGTGTTACCATATGGGGCCTTCTCGGACTCCTTCATTGCGGCAACTGCGGCCTGAAGCTGGGCTTTGCACTCCTCCAGCTCTTGAGACAACCGGGTATTCTTCTCCGTAAGAACCTATGCAAACAATGATCCTTCAATTATTTGTGCCAACTGTTTCAAGTCTCAGGGGCTACTGATATACATAATTATTAGATTTTCTTACCCGTATGTCCTTCACATACTGGTCCGTGGCTTTGGCAAGCCCATTTTAAGCAGCTCGGATGTACGCGTCTCCTGAGTTAAAGGCATCGAACGCCTCTTGGGAGAAACAAGCGCCGCGGAGTACGACCCGACGACGCCTGTGATTCATGACACTCTCCACTTCGGAATTCGTAGCGGACAGCCTATCCGCATCCTCTGTAGGAGGAACATCCGGTGTTGGCCCCTGTCGGTGTCAAAACTGGCGGATCTCGGGTAGGGGGTCGCGAACTGTGCGTCTAGGTGGATGGTAACAGGAAACAAGGGACACGATGTTTTACCCAGGTTCGGGCCCTCTTGATGGAGGTAAAACCCTACGTCCTGCTTGATTAATATTGATGATATGGGTAGTACAAGAGTAGATCTACCACGAGATCAAGGAGGCTAAACCCTAGAAGCTAGCCTATGGTATGATTGTTGTTGTCCTACGGACTAAAACCCTCCGGTTTATATAGACACCGGAGAGGGTTAGGGTTACATAGAGTCGGTTACAATGGTAGGAGATCTAAATATCCGTATCGCCAAGCTTGCCTTCCACGCCAAGGAAAGTTCCTTCCGGACACGGGATGAAGTCTTCAATCTTGTATCTTCATAGTCCAGGAGTCCGGCTGAAGGTATAGTCCGGCCATCCGGACACCCCCTAATCCAGGACTCCCTCAGTAGCCACTGAACCAGGCTTCAATGACGACGAGTCCGGCGCGGAGATTGTCTTCGGCATTGCAAGGCGGGTTCCTCCTCCAAGTACTTCATAGAAGATTTTGAACACAAAAGACAGTGTCCGGCTCTGCAAAATAGATTTCCACATATTGCCATAGAGAGAATAATATTTACACAAATCTAATTTGCTGACGTATTTCATAGTGTGACATCACACTATGGCCAAGCCTTTATTCGAATCGTTTTTACTACCCCACCTTAGCGCGTTTTGCGAGGCGGTTTCCTTGGCACGTCCTGTCAAAGCAGAGATCGTGTCCCCTTTATTTATGGGATTCTCATCAATACGGACGTGGGTAACCCAATCGTGCCCGCTGGCATGTTTTCTCGATTAAAGGCGAGTCCCAAACGGTTACGAGGAGGGCCCTTGGTATTCAACCTCTTATAAAGAGACCAAGGCCTTACTCCTTTCTTTCAATCTCGAATGATTTCGCCCTTCGCCTTGAGTTCCAACACCCAAGGCTCCAGATTTCGGGCGCTTTGGATCTTCGACAATGTCTGGTTCCGACCTTCGAGGCCGGTGGGTGCCCTCTTCCGTTACAGAGGAGGACGTGCTAAAGCTGAGAGAGGCCAGCTTCTTGACCGGCGAAATCTCGCATAGGTTGCCTGCTCAAGGGCAGGTCGTTCCCACTCCCAAGCCTAGTGAGAGCGTGGTGTTCATGTCTCACTTCCTTCGGGGGCTAGGCTTCCTGATGGATCCCTTCGTGAGGGGGCTCATGTTTTATTATGGGCTGGAATTTCACGACTTAGCTCCAGAGTCCATCCTCCACATTTCCTCTTTCATCGTCGTGTGTGAAGCCTTCCTCCATGTTACTCCTCACTTCGGACTATGGCTCAAGACCTTCAAAGTATAGCCGAAGATGATCGAGGGGCGGCACGCAGAGTGCGGAGGCGCTATTATAAGCAAGAATGTTGATGCTCCATGGCCCGAGGGCTCTTTTCAAGAGGAGCTCGGCTTATGGCAACGAGAGTGGTTCTATATCACCACTCCTAGGGGTACCAAGTGGGTGGCGCCGCCCGCTTTTCGCTCGGGTCCCATACCATAGCTAGCGTCATGGGTCAACAAAGGACTAGACTGGGGGTTAGCCAAGGACGTGCCCTTGTTGCAGGGCCGAATCAGGGATCTCTTAGAAAGAGACCTCAGCCTGGTCAAGGTAACGCAGGTCATGCTGATCCGCTGAACCCTGCCCGGCAAACGTCGCTCCCTTCGCCTGTGGGAGTTTAATCCGGAGGGACCGCAAGCTCTCCAGCATTTCATGGGCGCAACGCCCGCGGAGATGTATAAATTGTTCTTCGGATCACTAGCAACGTGTCCGGAGTTGACCGAGGACGCAGGTCTGAGCTGCAATCACTCGGATACTCAAGTAAGTAGCCTTGTGCTCGGACTCGCTATCCGTATATTTGTCATAAAACTTGCCCCTAAAGAGCTGTTCTTTAAACAGGAGTGGATAGCGAAAGCAAAGCTTATCAGGTGTCTGGCTCCCCTTCCCGAGACTACGCCGGATCTCGTGCTGGTCAGGATGTCGAAGATTGTGCCTTTCGAGGAAAGCAATGGAGGGGACAAGGAAACTACGGCCTCCTCGAAGGAGGCTGTTCGGAGGGAAGGAATCGAAAATTCCTCTCCTCAGGGGAAGAAGAGGACCGCCTCTGAAGACCCGGAGACCATGGCCTCAAAACGGGGGAGGAAATCCTCGTCAGAGGATCCTGTGCCGGGGGATACCCCGGCTGAATTATGCCCTCAAGGGGGTCAGCCCTCCACCGAGCCGTAAGTAGAGAGAGGATTTTCTTTGAGAAGAATCCTTGTTTTATATATGAGAAGAGTAACCGGAAGTTTACCTTGTAGTTCGGACCTCAGCCCTTCTCACCAGAGCTCGTCTTTGGGGGATCAGCCATATGGCCCCCCAAGGCTCTCCGCGTCCAGCCTTCGAAAAAGTCCATAGGACGAGTCCGGCATCGTCCGGTGCGTGGTCGGAGGAGCTGAAGGATCTGCTAGGGCGAGCATCTATCTCAGAGGAGCACCGTGCATTGATGGGCACGGTGATTGAAAGGATTTCGTCCGCAGAAAGCGGATTGCATGAGGCCGTCAGAAGTTTACTGACGGGTTTTGAGGTACGCAAAATAACGCACCCTTTTTGACAGTTGCGCATAAATAAGATGCATCCTATGTAGATAGTAGCCCCTGAGACTTTGTGCGTTGTCAAAAGTGACGGCGCGCAGATGATCATAATCCCAGGTCTAAAATGTCACCTTTGTATGTAGGTGGCGAAGTGTCCGCCATCTAGCCGGACTGATGAATTTGCCGAGCTAAAGCGGCAACTTGACGTGGCAGATGCCGACATCGTGCTTGTTAACAAGCAGCTTGACGAGGCACAAGGTACGTAATCCCTCCAGTGGCACCTGGTAAGTGGAGCTTTTTATGCCATTATCTAACAGTGTGTGTGCTTGATACACACGGTGCTGCTGCCATGGAGAATCTTCGGGCGGAACTTGCCCGAGTCAAGGAGCAAGCCAGAAAAAGTGATGCGGCTGCCGGGAAGGCCCTTAAAGAGCTGAGAGCCGAACAGGCTGCTCACTGCTGAAGCAAGAAAGAGATGGCCGAGATGGCCATGAAGCTGAAGAGCGCTGCTGACCGTTGCAAGCTTCTTAAAAAAGAAGACCGGGCAGAACACACGGACTTGGAGAAGGCCATTGCTGATGCCAAGGATGCTCGCCCTGCGATGAGAGCTGCGAAGGAGGAGCTGTGTCAGGCCGGAGAGATCGCGGCTGGAAAGCCCTTCATGCTGCGGAGGAAGTTTTGTGATCCTAAGCATGCTTCGTTAGACCGGTTGTGGAGTACGGCGGACACCTATCTGGATTTGGCAGCGAGTGCTGCTGATGCGGCCGAACACTTTCGAGATCAAGAAGATCGCGAAGTGGAAAAGCTATTCTCGTCGCAGTTCCACAATCCAGAGCGTCCACTGTCAGTGGCCGATCGTCTGGCCGAATGGGCCGAGCTGAATAGGTTGTCCGGACTCGCCATGAAGTGCGTCATGAGTCATCTCTCGCCAGAGAGATCGGAGCCGAAAAGTTATTTCATCTTGGTGCAGCAGTTCCTTGGTGCGGTGCCGTGTATTAATGCTATGAAGAGGTCAGCGTGCATAGAGGGTGCGCGGATGGCTCTTGCCCTTGTCAAGACATACTTGGCGGAGATGGAAACCATCGCTGTTGCATCTCGAGATTCGGACGGAAGCCGAGTACCTGCCGAGCACTATTTTCCAGAAGTTCTGCAAGGCGCTCGTGTGATAGAGACGTAGTGCTCGAAGGATGCTATATTCGAATAGCATGTGTTATTGAAAAACAATATTTTGATAAACTGTAGAAGCTTTTAATACTTGTGCCTTCAAGTATTGTAACACCTCCTGTGCGGCCGTTTAAGATATATATATATATATATATATATATATATATATATATATATATATATATATATATATAATCTGAAAGATGGCAGTCGTCGGCTTCAGCCCCCACGCAAATAATGCGGGGGTGTTCACAGAAGGCGCATTTTCACACTTGATCCAACGTCTTGGTCCTACAAAGGAGGTGATAGCGCAGCGAACTAGGCAATCCGACTATAATGCTTTATAACTTTCACTTAGCCATAGGATCTTGACAGTGAGGCTACTTAGATAGCCCCTGGTGGCGACCGCACTCGCCCGAATTCGGGGCGCGTGTGTGCCTGACCGGGAAATGGCCCTTCATTAATGCGGAGGAATCCTATAGATTCCGGTAAGTCATCGAGTGGTTGACCAGTCTCACGCTATATCATGACAGTCAGTTTTCGTCTTTCTCTACTGAGGTGCTCGCCTAGCCGAACCGGGGCACAATCACAGTAGTTCTCCTAGTTCCGCCTTAGCCGATAGAGCGGAACGTAAGGCAGCAAAACACAGGAGCCGGGCAACCCAACATTTGACCAAAGACATGATTCGCAGCTGATGCATATAAGGCCAAACTCGTGACGCCGAACATTCCCTAAGGTATTCGGTCTTTATGAGGGCGGGCGAGACAACGCCCTTAGTTTTAAGCCCCTAGTGTCCAGGTACGCGCAAAAATTCTGACGTGGCCACATGCCAAGATGCCAGCCTCCTCCTTGGTTATACCCAAAAACCAGGGGATGTGTATCAACAAGAGATAGTAAAAGAGGTTTACGCAGGGTCTTAATCTGAAAATAATCCTTGGAACGGGTCCCTGCTGCACGTTTGCGCCTGTGTCTCCGTTGTGCCGTATCCTGGACGGGCGTAGCACGGTGTTCATCTTTAAAAGAGAGGAACTTAGTTGAAAAAAGGTTGTGCCGAACAAAAGTTATACTAAATAGACAAAGTATAATTGAAATGGGTAAAGTTGAGCCTGATTGTCTCTTGTTTTACATGCGCGGAGCCCCTAGTACAGGGGTATACGGCTATTAAGCCTTTATCAATTATATGTTTATGCCGGACTCGTCTAGCCGTGTCCGTGGTCTTGACGACCTATTTAGATATTTTGGCTGGTGAAGCCGTTTTGTCGTGGGGCAGTCAAGGCAACCGCACAGTCCTCCGCACGGGAGGCGCACTCAATGTTTTCCCTTTAATGAGATGATGCCTCGTGGACCGGGCATCTTGAGCGTAAGGGACGCATAATGCGGTATTGTGTTAAAGCGGGCAATCGATAATTAGACCGGTAATCATTATTGCAATTTTATTAGAGGAAGAGGCCTAAGATAACATACTTTCTATTCTTGTATCATATGCACTTATGATTGGAACTCTAGCAAGCGTCCGCAACTACTAAAGATCATTAAGGTAAAACCCAACCATTGAATTATAAGGCATCAAGTCCTCTTTACTCCCATACGCAAACAACCTACTTACTCGGGTCTGTGCTTCTATCACTCACGCCACCCACCATAAGCAAATCATGTACATATTGCAAACCCTACAGCAGGGATCCCTCACGCTTGCGCGACACAGAGAGCACCATAGGACAGCACCAATAATAAAACATGCAACTCAAACCTATCACGATCATCAATTAACCCATAGGAGAAAACTGATCTACTCAAACATCATAGGATAGCCATACATCATTGGGAAATAATATATAGCCTTGAGCACCATGTTTAAGTAGAGATTACAGCGGGTAAAATAGGGGTTACACCGCTGCATAGAGGGGGGACGAGTTGGTGATGATGGCGGTGAAGTTGTTGGTGTAGATTGCGGTGACGATGATGGCCTCGGCGGCGTTCCGGCGCCACCAGGAGAGAGGGGAGAGGGCCCCCCCTTCTTCTTCTTCTTCTTCCTTAACCTTCTCCCTAGATGGGAGAATGGTTTCCCCTCGGGTCCTTGGTCTCCATGGCATGGAAGGGGTGAGAGCCCCTCCGAGATTGGATCTGTCTCTCTCTGTTTCTGCGCTCTGGATTCTGCGCTTTCACTGTTTCTTTTATAACCGGAGATCCGTAACTCCGGTTGGATTGAAATTTGAACATGATTTTTATCCGGATATTAGATTTCTTGCGGTGAAAGAAGGGCAACAACCGCCTTACGGGGTGTCCACGAGGGTCAGGGGCGCGCCCCCTGCCTCGTGGCCCACTCGGGCATCGTCTCGTGTTGATTCCACTTCCCAAAAATCAGATATATTCCAAAAAAAAATCTCCATCAGTTTTTATCCCGTCTGGACTCCGTTTGATATGGATATTCTGTGAAAAAAAACATGCAACAAACAGGAACTGGCACTGGGCACCGGATTAATATGTTAGTCCCAAAAATAGTATAAAAAGTTGCCAAAAGTATGTAAAAGTTGTAGAATATTGGCATGGAACAGTCAAAAATTATAGATACAATGGAGATGTATTAGGACGTTTAACAATCAGACTCATATAGATGTGTTCTTCAAAAGATGTTCTGCAGGACGACAACTCTACTTCAATGAGCCACTTAGAACACATTAAGATATACATCAACCTCCCATGCATATTAGGAGAGTATTGCATCTTCTTGGAGTGGTATTATTGATAGTAAGGATACTCGCCTCTCAGTTGACCAACAGCTTGTCTTCCACATCTAATTCATGGGATCTTCAATCACAAAGAATCGGTTACCACTGTGAACAACTCATATTGTGGGTCTCGTACCCATCTCACTCGATGCATTATCTATGACCTTACGTGATAGACCCTTAGTAAAAGGATCTGCCAGATTCTTAGACGTTTGGATATAATCTAATGCAATAACTCTGGAGTTTTTCATTTTCCCGACAAACTTTAACCTTCTCTGAATGTGTCTTGATGACTTCATGTTACCTTTGAGCTGCTCACTTTTGTGATCACAGTTTGATTTTCATAGTTCATAACGATACCTGGTACAGGTTTCTCAATAA
Organism: Triticum aestivum; assembly: GCF_018294505.1. Classification (NCBI taxonomy): domain Eukaryota; kingdom Viridiplantae; phylum Streptophyta; class Magnoliopsida; order Poales; family Poaceae; genus Triticum; species Triticum aestivum. The sequence continues at coordinate 633,503,789 of NC_057803.1, forward strand.
CCGGCAAGTCATTCAAGAGCCGACGAAGACAATCTGCTTCGACCGTAGCTGTATCTAGTGTTGTGATTTCTGCCTCCATTGTTGACCTCGTTAAGATGGTCTGCTTGCAAGACTTCCAAGAAACAGGGCCACCTCCATGAGTGAATACATATCTGCTCGTGGCCTTTATCTCATCAGCATCTGAGATCCAGTTTGCGTCACTATACCCTTCAAGCACGTTTGGGTGCCCAGTGTAGTGAATTCCATAATTCGTAGTGCCTCTCACATAAAGCAAAACTCTCTCTAGAGCTTTCCAATGCACATCTCCTGGTTTTGAGACAAACCGACTCAGTTTGCTCACAGCAAAAGAGATGTCAGGTCTTGTAGCATAGGCTAAGTACATAAGCGAGCCAATAATCTGAGAATACTTCAATTGATCTCTAGCAATTCTTCGATTCTTTTGAAGCAGCACGCTAGCATCATATGGTGTTGGAGAGGGCTTGCAGTCACTATAGCCAAAGTGACTCAAGATCTTTTCCACATAGTGAGATTGAAGCAATGTAATCCCACCATCATCGTCTCTCAACAACTTGATGTTCAGAATGACATCAGCCACTCCTTAATCCTTCGTCTCAAAACAACGAGATAGGAAATCATTGACCTCCTTAATAACATTCAGATTTGTTCCAAAAATCAATATGTCGTCAACATACAAGCAAAGGATAACTCCCTCGCCCCCAGCATGGCGATAGTACACACATTTGTCATCTTTGTTTACAACAAAGCCTGCAGCTGTTAAAGTTCTTTCAAACTTCTCATGCCACTGTTTGGGTGCTTGCTTGAGTCCATACAAAGACTTCAGCAACTTGCACACTTTTCCTTCCTGACCATCTAGTACAAACCCATCTAGTTGTTCCATATAAATTTCATCGTCCAACTCTCCATTTAGGAAAGCAGTCTTAACATCCATTTGATGAACGACAGGACCATGTGAGGTAGCTAGTGAAAGTAGAACTCGAATAGTGGTCAGTCGAGCCACAGGTGAGTAAGTATCAAAGAAGTCTTCACCTTCTTTTTGGGTATAAGCCTTAGCCACGAGCTGAGCCTTGTACTTTTCAAGAGTACCATCAGGACTAAACTTCTTCTTGAATACCCACTTGCATCCTATAGGTTTGCACCCATAAGGACGATGACTTATCTCCCAAGTTTCATTCGCCAAGATGGAATCCATCTCACTACAAACCGCTTCCTTCCAGTAGTCAGCATCTTCAGATGCATAGGCCTCTAAATAGAACTGGGAGTATCCTCTATGAGATTCACAAGAAAATCATCACCAAAGGACTTTGCAGTCCTCTGTCTCTTGCTCCTAGTAGGAACTTCATTGTTCTCCTCCACAGGACTTTCAAAGTGTTCCATCTAAATGGAAGGTTCGATAATTGTAACTGGTTCCTGATTCGATGAACTAGGCATCTCCTGATTAGATGAGGTAGCCATATCCTTCATGGGAAAGATATCTTCAAAGAGAGTTGCATCATTCAACTCCATGATCGTATTGACATGCATGTCAGGTACCTTAGATTTTACAACCAACAATCTATAACCAATGCTATGAAAAGCATATCGCAGGAACACACAATCCACGGTCTTTGGTCCAAGCTTGTGCTTCTTTGGAATTAGAACATTGACTTTCTCCAAACAACCCCAGGTTCGTAGATAAGAGAATTTTAATCTTTTCTTCTCCTATTCCTCGAATGGAGCTATCTCTTTATTCTTTGTGGGAACTCGGTTTAGGACATGGCATGCAATCAATATCGCCTCCCCCACCATGCCTTGGAGAGACCCGATGTGTCTAACATGGCGTTAACAAAATCTGTTAGAGAACAGTTCTTTCTTTCGGCCACTCCATTTGAGTGAGGTGAATAGGGAGGTGTCCTCTCATGGATTATACCATGTTCCGCACAAAAATCATCAAATTCATTGGAAAAATACTCTCCACCATGGTCGGACCTAAGCCTCTTAATTTTTCGATCAAGTTGGGTTTCCACTTCAGGTTTACAGATCTTGAAGAAGTTCAAAGCCTCATCCTTAGATTTCAGAAGATACACACGATAGTATCTAGTGGAGTCGTCAATTAACGTCATGAAATATTTCTTTCCACCTTTTGGCAAAACACCATTCATTTCACATAGATCTGAATGTATGAGTTCTAGTGGTGCAAGATTTCTCATTTTCGCAGTCACATGAGACTTACAAGGTTGCTTAGCTTGCACACACACTTGACACTTGGATCCCTTGACAATGGTGAAACTAGGGATTAAGTTCAACTTCGCTAGTCGCAACATGCAATCAAAGTTAACATGACAAAGATGTGAATGCCACACCTTTGATTCACTATTGTTGCAAATATGATTAACAACTTTATTGCAAACGTCTGATAAGGATAAACGAAACAGGCCTCCTGACTCATAGCCTTTACCAACAAAGGTCTCATACTTGGATATTACAAATTTATTCGACTCAAAGACAATCTTGTAGCCATCTCTACACAGAGGAGATCTGCTAACAAGATTTTTATTGACGGAGGGGACATAATGCATGTTCTTCAGCTGCACGATCTTCCCCGAAGTAAACTTCAGATCAACCGTGCCAACACCACGAACAGAAGCACTTGAACCGTTGCCCATCAGCACGGTTGAAGTCCCTGTGGTCTGATAAGATGAAAACATGGAAATATCACCGCATACATGCACATTAGCACCCGTGTCAATCAACCAATCGGGAGAATGACATACTGAAATAATAGTGGGATATATACCATACACAACATCCTTCATGTCGGTGTCTCCAATGACAACATTAGCGGTCTTGCCACCTTTCCCAAGATGACGCTTGTCATAGCGATTAGGCCAACTAGGAGCCCGATGATCAGGATCCCCACACACATGACAAACACCTTTCTTCTTATCATTCTTCTTCTTGAAGTTCGTGTGTTGCACAGCCTTGTTCTTCCCATCAAACTTTGCTTTACCATCAAACTTGCCTTTGTTCTTGAACTTGTGGGGCTGGATGTTCTTTTTCTGTACCAGATTGGCACTAGATCCTCCCTCACTACCTCGAGCACATGTGTCCTTTGCTCTCGCTTTTTCTTCCACATCAAGAGTGCCAATGAGATCCGGGATGGAAAACTGCTATCTCTTATGCTTTAGTAAGGTAGAAAAGTTCCTCCACGAAGGAGGAAGCTTAGTGCTGATACCTCCGGCAACAAACTTTTCCGGTAGCATACAACTGAAGTGCTCAAGTTCTCTAGCAAATGACTGTATCTCATGAGCTTGCTCAACCACGGAGCGCTCTTCAGTCATCCTGTAATCATAGAATTGCTCCATGATGTACAGCTCAATGCCAGCATCCGAGACCTCAAACTTGGCGTCGAGTGCATCCCACATATCTTTTCCATTATCAATTGATGCATAAGCATCAACTATGTTCTCACCAAGAACACTCAAGAGAGCAGCCTTAAACAGAGTATCCATTTTCTGAAAAGCTTGTGCCTGTTGAGAATTAAGCTCTCCTTCAGGTTTGCCAAGAATGGTGTCATAGCAACTCATGGTTTTAAACCATAAGACTGCTCTCATGCGCCACCTCTTATAGTGGATACCCTGAAACATAGGAGGTCTCATGGAAGCAGCAAAACCACTCGGGGTCAATTGCCTATAATAAGGTTTTTGGATTGTTGAAAAAATGAGAAATTTAGTGAATGATTTTATTAATAGAAATATTAGATAAAGCATGAGGAACGGGAGAAGCACCGGTCTTGGGGTCGGTGTCCTCGCCAGCCATGTCGTAGAGGAGGATGTCAACGTCGGGGAAGAAGTCATCGTCAGGGAAGTAGTCGTCGGAGTCCGGGGCGTCCGTGACGAAGACATGAGTAGTCGCGCTGAGCGCTCCCCCAAAAACCTTATCACCCTTCTCTTGTATAGGACTCAAATGGTGCGGTTTCGGAGGCCTACTGTCCCGACCTACAGTGCACACCGCAAGTCGGGATGGGGAAGATCGTAGCAATAGCGCAGTGCTCAGGAACTTTGTGGTGAGAGAAAGAGGATCTTCTGGTGTGTCTCTCTGGAGAGGAGCAACCTCTCTTATATAAGCACATGAGAAGGAGGCGAACAGGCTGCAACGGGAGGTGAAGCAACAGAGGGAGACGAAGCGAACAGACTTCAGCCGAAGATGCGAGCCGTTCGGATTCAGTGTCCACTACAGAAAAAGTTTTTAGCTCCCGCGTGACCTTTCATATACCCATCGTGCATGGCAAAAAAATTAGACATCGGCTCGGCTCATTCCTGCAAGCCACGACGCGTCGTGGTGAGGCGTGGCATGGCGAGGCGGGCGGCGGAGGAGGATCGCGTGTGGATGTCCCTCTTGTTCTCATGCTCATACAAGTGGGGAAAGAACCTCCCTTATAAGGAGGTCCAACTCCCAGTAAACTAGCAGTGTGGGACTAAACTTTAGTAGTATCCCTTGCCTTGCACAAATGGGCTAATTGGGCCTCTAGGATTTATTTAGGAATTTCTGAAATAGTTATTGGATTGTCCCATAAATAGATAAAATTCCAGCACTATCTACCCAAGCCTTCCAAGAGGTTCAAGCCATGCAAAAGATGGTTTCTGACATAAACTTCTCCTCCCGAGATACGCATGACAACTGGACCTGTTGTTGGGGTGCTACAAGGTACAAATCATCTCAATACTACCCCTTCTACTTCAGGGAGATAGAAGCCCATCTGATATTTACCTTGCTTTGGAAGACCAAATGCAACATGAAGATCAAGGTTTTTGGCAGGCTGCTCCTGCAAGATTGCCTCAACACCCATAACATGATTAAATGAAGGCACTTCAATATTGGTGATGACCTAGACTGCCTCCTCTATGGATGTCATATTGAGGAAACTTTGCAACACATGATTTTCCACTGCCCATTCAGTACTGCTTGCTGGAGTCACTTAGATATATCCTGGCCATCCTCTGGGTCATATGTTAACTGGATTGACCAAGCCAACAAATGTACAGCAAGGCCTTCTTCCTGGAAATCTTCCTTCTGGCAGCCTGGAGTCTGTGGAAAGAGAGAAACAACAACCACTTTCATGGAGTGCAACCTAGCTTCTTATCCTAGAAAAACAGATTTCTTTCTAACTTCTCACTTCTTACCCATAGGATGAAGGAGAAGCACAAACCATTTATTTACTCTATTGTAGCATCTTTGTAATAAATTCTTAGACTCTCCACTTCTTTCTACAGAATGGGGTGACAAATGTAACATTCATGTACTCTTATTCCTTTATTTAATTGAAAAGCTCACTGTGAGAGGCTCTCTCACTGTTTCAAGGTTAAAAAACAAATAAAATCATAATGAACCAGCATGAAGACCTCCAGTAACAAAAGGTGATGAGAAAGAAGTGAAGGATGAAAAGAATAAGATTGAATACTTTCCATGATTTAGATAAAGCTTGGCGACGATATAACCGAGAAAACTTGGGTCTCCGGAATCAAAATGTGAAAACGCTTAGAACCGATAAATTGATACCATGAACGAACTCCAAAAGAAGGAATTAATCAACTGGAAGAATCAAAAATAAGGATTATGTTACGCGTATCCTTCATCAATTTAAATTGATGACAGGCAACGGATTTGGCATACTACTTATTCTTGTTGAAAGGACTAAGAGAGATATAGCGCAAACTTGAACAAGGTCTTCAGTGAACCACCAGTAGGATTTTGGAAAAACGAATGAATTGATATGAAAACAAAGGAAGAGGAATCTTGAACGAACCACCATAAGAATTGAAGATGATTAAAGAAAAGTGACCGAATCACCGAGAAGAATTTTAGAAAACGAATGAAGATACTTGAGGGAATTCAGATATGAGAGAACGAAGAGATCATGAACTTATTAGAGGATATTTGGACGATGCACCAGAAAAATTGGGAAGGAGAGCTAAAAGTTGAGTATGAAGAATGAAATGATGGCCTTTGGAGAATCAAAATGAAAATAGCTCTGAAATGCTCCGGATGGTTATGAAAAGAATTCTCACAATCGAAAACAACTATGAGGATGGCATGAACTAGAACCATGAATCTTCAAGAGAACGGACAAAAATTTAGTGAAACTCTTCTTCAGTCTTCAAAATCCAAGAGTGACGACGAGAAACACCACCATGAATTGTTGAGACACTCCGGAACAATGAAGAACTAAAAGATTGAAACAACAATAAAAATAATTTGGAAGCGATCTTAGGGAAGGCATATGAGTGATGGAATCCATTCTTACGTCATACTTTGAAACAAATTGAGAATAACTCCCGAAAAATTAGAAGAGTCGGGTAAAATCCTAGGAAAAGACCTGTGGGTTAGGGCCCACTCAAATGAAACGTGTTGAAAATGATTACATGAAAGAGAGATTCCACCTGTCGATTTAAATAACTTGAAAGTATTAAGAATGGAAACTTGAATCTTCTGAGATATCTTTAGCACTCCAGATACAAGTATCGCGAGGTTAATGATCAAGAGATGCTTGGATAAGAACTTCCAACATGAGAAAGCATGTGAAACAAAAGGAAGAGATGTGATTAACACTGAAGCTTGAATTGAATCCACCAGAAAAGAAAAGAGAATGAATAATGATGAACTTGAAGCTCCTGAGCATCTTCACAAGGAAGCACCGGATAAGAACATCGAAGTGAAAAAATTGGATAGATTTCTCATGAATAAAATGTATACTTGATTAAGATATATGAGTCTTTGAATTAAAGGGTGGGATGGTGGGAAAAACAAATGCAACTTGGGACGGGAAAAATGAACACCATTGCGAAGAACTGAGAATTGATCTAGCAAATATTGAAAGGATAGGATTAACATATAAATATGGTTGGAAAATAATTGACATCACAATCTCGATGATCAAGAAGGATTAGTATTCACATATAAATATGAGAACACCGCTTAGGAAAAGGTATGGAATCCACATTTGACTTCGAAGCAACTCGAATACCACAACTCAAAACAAAACAAAAGGATTTGGCTTGCAGAATAAGCCAAAAACAAACATATGATAGAGATTTCATCCGAAATTTTCATGGTGGGGCCCAGACGGGCTCGATCATACAGCACCATCATGTACAAGGCAGTGCACATGACATACGGTGCGTCCCCGAGTCAGCATAGCCAAGGACTCTTTAAGACATAACAAGACCACTGTAAAACCAACCGTGGACAGGCGGACCACTAGACGTCAAACCCCAATCTCACCTCATGCATCTGTCGGAAAGATGTCCTAGGTAACTACTTGAATTCCCAACTATGAACTCCCAAAATTCTCTGGTTATGCAATCATGTGTTGGGGATACATGGAGGCAGAAATATCCATCAACACAAAACCAAGAAAACCTCAGAAATCATGTACCTCAGACCTTCTAACACACAATGATACTAGTCCTGGAGGATCATCCGTGCTATCTCCTCCAGTACTGGGGATAAGCCATGACACTATTTGCCACCATGAAAAGTAAGGGAGCATTTCGATGTCGGCGTCCTCTGGTATTATGGAACTGAAACGATAGCACTATGACGAAAACACCTTAGAGCTCAACTCCCCGGGACACTTCCACAATCCCTAAATGTCAGGAGGCACTAAGACAGAATTCCCGTCACAATGATATCAGACCGATTCCACAATACCCGCGTGATCCTAAAAAAAATTCAAGTGAAAAAAGAGAAGAGTGATGAAAAAAAAACACCTGCGTCACGAGTCCTCACTAGAGCGACGAGGGATATGGAGTAAAAATAAATCCTACTCTCTGATATATATAACTAGACTCAAAATAATTTTCTTCTAGACTCAACAACGGCTTTGATACCAACTTGTAGCGCCCAAGATGCGATTCAATCCCAACCATGTGATGAATTCATGATTAGGGCACAACCGCATTTCAAGCGCATAGCAAGGTGGGTATCATTACAACATACCATGTACTGAATAGATGAGGATACAAGATAAAGGTTTACGCTCGCCATAAGCTACAACATTCATACAACAATACATCAATACATAGCATTCATCATGCAGAAGAGTAGGATCCGACTACAGATGAAATCAAACAAAAAAGAAGAACGACATCCACCCTGGTAATCCCAGGCTCCCAACCTGGAACCTAAATCCCTTGATCGAAGAAGAAGCAGAAGAAGAACTCCAAACAAGCAAGCATCGCACTCGCGTCAGATCATCGCAATACATGTACCTGCAACTGTTGTTGTAGTAATCTGTGAGCCGCAAGAACTCAACAATCCTATTACCATAGGTATCAAGACTAGCAAAGCTTAATGGGTATGGAATGGATAGGTGGTGAGGTTGCAGCAGCACTAAGCATTGTATGGTGGCTAACTTACAAGTACAAGAATAAGATGAGAAACTACACAAATGGTCGCAAACTAGTAATGATCAAGAAGTGAAGCTGAACTACTTACGTTCAAAAATAACCCCACCGTGTTCTCTTCCGGACTCACTCGAAAAGAGATAGTCACGGTTACGCACGCGGTTGGTTTCTTTTAATTAGGATCTGGTGTCAAGTTCTCTACAACCGGATATTAAAAACTCATATCTACCATATAACCGCGGGCACGGCTCTCGAAAGTTATAACCCTGCAGGGGTGTCCCAACTTAGCCCATGACAAGCTCTCATGATCAACAGAGGAAAATCTTCCTCCCGGAACAACCCGATCAAACTCGGAATCTCGGTTCACAAGACATTTTGACAATGGTAAAACAAGTCCCGCAAGACCTCCCGGCGTGCCGACACCCTCATAGTAACCACGCGCATCTCGTCTCAGGCTACAACCAAATGAGCAACGCGTACAGTAACTGAAGTCCTGGGTTGCCCCAGGTAGCCCGCACAGTGCTCTAGTTTGGACAAGCACTGGCACCAGCTTTAAGTAGAATAACGAACCTCGGGTAGTGCTAATTCCCTATGCGTCAAATCTATACCTAATATTAAAGGACAGAAGCTTTCATAGTTCTCCATAAGTCATCTTTTTATATCCGTTGATTTTATCTTAACCAGAAATACCGACAGATGAGATTTAAAATTGGATCTACACATATATAAGGAAAAAAACATTGTGGAACAAAGTCCCAGACCAATAACATGGTTCACCTTTTTCTGTCATTCTTATTTACAGAAAAACCCCTATAGTTTTCTGAAATCAACCAGCACTACAGATTTTAGTAAGTCAGAAAAACATTTCGAATTTACATAAAGCGCCCTGAATTTTCTTTCGAGGCAGAGGCAGCGGAGTCATGTGCTGGATCGAGAGGAGAAGGACGAGCTGCGGCTCTCCTCGGGAGTTCGGGCGCGGGAGCTCAGGGACGATGAGCACGGGGTGGGGCGGCGTACACGCGGGGCGGGCTCGCGTAGGCCCGTAATGGGCTTGGCGGTCTCGGGTGCAGCGGATGGACATGGCCATCGGCAGGGCAGTGGCGGCCGAAGATGGAGGGCACAAGGAGAGCAGCAGAAGGCAGATGTAGGGCTCGGTTGGCACACAGGAGGTCGTGGTGGGGTGGAGCTCGCCGGTCGCGTACGGACATAGAGGCGGCCATGGGCTGCAGCGACTGGGCGCGCGAGGTGATGGCGTCACAGCAGCAGCTGTTGGAGGAGGAAGCAAGAGGCCCGGCGGAGGACGCGCGGATGGTAGGCCGAAGTAGGCAACCGCACCGGCAGGCATCAGCGGTGGCGCTATGGCCATCCGGCGAGCAGAGGATGGGCACGACAAAGGGGCGGAACCACTCGTGGCCGGAGGGGAGCAACCCTGGCCTCGCTCGGCCAGGAGTTTGTGGTTGGGGTGGCGTTGTACAGGTGGGGGGGGGGGCGAGCAGAATCAGGCAGCGACGACGCGCGAGACTAGGAGCAGGAGTGAGCAGGAGCTCAAAGGGGGGCGATGGCGATGGCGCCTGAGGGAGTCCTGGATTAGGGGGTGTCCGGACAGCCGGACTATAACCTTTGGCCGGACTGTTGGACTATGAAGATACAAGATTGAAGACTTCGTGCTGTGTCCGAATGGGACTTTCCTTGGCGTGGAAGGCAAGCTTGGCAATACGGATATGTAGATCTCCTCCCATTGTAACCGACTCTGTGTAACCCTAGCCCTCTTCAATGTCTATATAAACCGGAGGGTTTTAGTCCGTAAGACAACATACAATCATACCATAGGCTAGCTTCTAGGGTTTAGCCTCTCTGATCTGGTGGTAGATCTACTCTTGTACTACCCATAGCATCAATATTAATCAAGCAGGAGTAGGGTTTTACCTCCATCGAGAGGGCCCGAACCTGGGTAAAAACATCGTGTCCCTTGTCTCCTGTTACCATCCGCCTAGACGCACAGTTCGGGACCCCCTACCCAGGATCTGCCAGTTTTGACACCGACATTGGTGCTTTATTTGAGAGTTCCACTGTGCCGTCGCCGGAAGGAAGGATGTCTCGTCTCGTCTTTAAAGACGGAACTACTGTTGGGGGAGCTTTGGCTGTCGGCCAAACCCTCCGGCTAGGCGGTTTCATCATGACCGCCTGTTCGGCCGCCACACCTACGATGACCTCTCGGGTCATCGAAAACAGCCTCCACATCAAATCGGCACTCGCCGAACAGATGGACCCAATGGAGCTCGCTTCCCTAAACGAGCTCTTGGATTGCATCGCCGCCTTGGGAGTCGCTACGGACTATGATCGGATTGGGCTTAAACCCGATCAAAGGGAGATCAACTCTCCGCTGGTCACCCATCATGTTGCAGTGGTGGAGGAGCAATGCGGGGACCTCTCCTCTATCTTGAGGACCAACTATGTCCGAATTCCTGAGCTCTCCGAGCCGGATACACGTTCGTTGGAGGACAACATCCAATCCCTGAAGTTAGAGTCAGGCAGCTGGCGAGAATCATCAGGCAACACCCCGGAGCCGGAACTTCCAAAATTGGAAACTCCTCGGCCCCTGGATCCCAGATCGGGTAAGGGTTCGGATTCAACTCCACCCACCCACCCAAACAAAAGCGATCTTTCACACATCAGGCAAGAGCCCCAGGAAACAGTACATCACTATTGGGCCAGATTCCTCCTTGCTATGAACAAGGTTAAGGAATGTTGCGATGAAGACGCAATCTTATTTTTCTGCAATAATTGCATGGACAAGAGAATCCTTAACGCCATAAATCGCCGTGAATTATCATACTTCACTGATTTGGCGTCCATAGTACGAAAATACTGTGCGATGGAAAGTGCCTAGAAAACCGAAACAAACTTTTGGGATAATCCGGCCCTAAAAATGAACCCAGTCCGAAATAAAAGGGTGCATTATCACAAGACACCCGGGTCAACTACCAAAAAGCAAAAACCCTCCACAGGGCAGGGAACCGTACTAGATGGATGGCTCAACGGAGCTTGCAAAATTCACAGTACGAAAGGCGTCACACCAACACATAGCCTTAGAGCATGTTGTATACTCCGGCAGGTAGCCAAAAGTGGCGAGGATCTTCTCAACCCAGAAGACACAGAGCCCCATCCCAGGGATAACAATACGGTATTAACAGTCTTTGAGACATTCGCATCAAATAATAAGCGAAAGCAAACGCTCCGCAGTCTTGCCGAAATCTACCATGTGACAACAATAAATCCATGGAGTGACACGGCCATTACCTTCAATGCCAGTGATGAACCTAAGTTCCGAACAACCCGAGCACCCGCTGCATTGGTCCTCAGTCCAATTGTGTACGGCATTCGACTCACCAAGGTGCTCATGGACGGCGGCAGCGGGCTAAACCTCATCTATGAGCACTACAAGAAATATGTCAACTTGCGACCACCACTATTGGTCACTGAAAGGTCATTGATTTTCATTTGCGACCTTTTTTGACCAAAAGCAGAAGGTCAAAAGCTGGCGGTCGTAAACTGAAATTAACGACCTTCTCAGTGAGAAGGTCGTGGAATTCCACGACCAAAACAAAAGGTCACTAGTTCAATGACCTTCTGTTTTGGTCGCTAGCTCTCTGCCCAGGCCATGTCGGATCCGACGTGGCTAGCTGATGTGGCAAAATTGCGACCAAATGAAAAGGTCATTGAGAAGATTCAGCCCGGTCCAGTTCGGTGTTTTACACGGGCCGAGCCCATTAATTCAGCCTTTTAACATATATTTTTTTCTATAAATTTTCGGTAGCTACATGGGCCTAGCCGAACATTCTAGCCTTTTTATTTCATGGATCATGGCCTTTTTGTGATCTATTTCGTTTTTGGGCCTAAGCCTTTTTATTTACTTGACCATCGCCTTTTCACAATTGATTCTTTTAGTAATTTGTTAATTTTTTCTGAATTGTTTGATTTGTGGCTTTTTTAGGGCCCAAATAGTATATGTTTCATTTCCGACATATCAACAATAAAGTATCAGCAATAAATAACCAGTACTTTGGTCAAGAGAGCCCCAATCACACAAATTTTCATAAATGATGACCAAAATGCGTATATTATATATATTACAATCATGCCATAGTTCACATCATCTAGGAATATAGAACAACTACAAAAGTGCTGCTATGAAGTACTATAACAGCCATTCACATCATCCAGGAACATATAATTAGCTACAAAGATGAACCGTCCCCTTTTTCCAACTTCTTGAGCCTAGAGCTCCTGTAAAAGATAGGAAAAGATCATTATCATGGCTGTGAATTCAAAATGAAAGCAATATCCTTGAACATACAATGGCTAGGAAAAGAATATTGTATAGAATAATAAACAAATACACAAGCAGCTAGGGGTCGATCCTACAGCATGAGGGCACGGATAACGGTAGCAACCATGAGTAAATATTAGCTAATATTATATTGGTGGAAAAAAGTAAATACCAGCAAGCTCTAAGGATACTCCAAGAAATTGATGGCTCACAATAAAATCATGCTTTTGACAACAAATACTACTAGAATTAAGGCGCAGAACATATTCTAAGCAGTGTCAACATCATGGCAGTAACAATTGACAGTAGCAGCTAGCAGGACATCAATCAAGCACAACTAAGCTACTAATGTTCACCAAATTTAAAATTTTGTCCATATAGTTAACAAAAGTACAACACCACACTTAGGAACTCGAAGCAAGAAAAATATCATGTTGCTTAGGAGCTACCACAAATGATACTAATCAAGGGCAAAAACAAGTTGGTATGATATCATTCATTCATTCGTTCTCATCATGATCATACATTGAATTCATTAAAGGTTACAGATTCATTTCTTGACATAGCATTGGAAAATCACAAGAATAGTATATGAACCAAAGTGTCCAGATAAGTAGATAACACATGGAGGTCACAATCACATAGCAAAGGAAGAGTGGGACAGACCGAGGACTTACCCTCTGGACAGATCAAAGACTTCACGCTTCCTCTTCTTCGGTGGACAAATCAATGACTTCACTTCCTCTTCCTCATGCACCAACAGGAAGACCATCACTAGTAGAAAAAGGGCCTTCAGTCCCGGTTCATAAGGGCCTTTAGTCCCGGTTCTGGAACCGGGACTAAAGGCTCGGTACTAATGCCTATCCCTTTAGTCCCGGTTCAATCCAGAACCGGGACTAAGGGGCGCGGCCACGTGAAGCTCCACCTTTAGTCCCGGTTGGTAACACCAACCGGGGCTAAAGGAAATTTTATGATTTTTTTTTGAAATTTTTTTGAATTTTTTTTTGATTTTCAAATTTCTGAATTATTTTAACCTCTAGTCTGTAATCACCACCCCTCATCACTTCTCAATTTATCCTCTAATCACCTCTCATCATTCCAAATCATCTAACTTCCCGAACGGTCACCCATCCTTCCACTCCCCCAGCCTGAGCACGCTTAACTTCCGGGTTCTATTCTCCCTCGCTCCAAGTTTGCACTTCTTGTTATCCTAACAATACTAAGATGTCAATCCTATTACCCTTCAGGAATTTTGCTTGAGCATGAAGTGACACATTTCATAGTTTTATTTTGAAACTATTGTTTTAAAAACAATAATTATTTAGTAACAATATTTCTTGAATAATTAGTTTGACTATTGTTTGACCATAGTTTGACCACAGATTTGACCAAAATTGAAATTACAGAAATAATTATTTAGTAACACTAATATTCTAGAATAATTAGTTTGACCATTGTTTGACCATAGTTTGCCCACTGTTTGAATTTTTTCGATTTTTTTCACTCTAGATCTTAAAAGCCCCGTAACTTTTTTCTATTAGGTTTTTGAGGATTTTGAAAATGTTTAACGGGGTTCCCCACCGTTAAATTTGGATGTAACTTTTCGAGTAGATGATTTTTCATATAAAAAACTTTTTCATCCGAGTTAGTATGCAAAAGTTATGCCCATTTTTACAAATTTCAGAGAGATTTTGCAAATAAAGTCAAAATTCACATTTGCAAATTTTCCCAACAACTAGACCACATATCACATGGGGAACTTATTTTCTTTTATTTTTTGACATTTCCATCATTTTCTTTTTTTTTAAATTGAAAAGGCGATCCACTGGGGGTAGAGTTTGAAAATGGGACCTTTAGTACCGGTTCGTGGCACGAACCGGGACTAAAGGTCTTAACCCCATTAGTCCCGGTTCGTGCCTCAAACCGGGACTAAAGGTCTAATCTTTAGTCCCGGTTTGAGGCACGAACCGGGACCAATGGTTGTGGGCCAGGAGCGAGGCCCATTGGTCCCGGTTCATCCCACCAACCGGGACCAAAAGGTCTAGATGAACGGGGACCAATGGCCCACGTGGCCCGGCCGGCCCCCTCGGCTCACGAACCGGGACCAATGCCCCCATTGGTCCCGGTTCTGGACTGCACCGGGACTAATGGGCTGACCCGGCCTGGACCAAAGCCCTATTTTCTACTAGTGCATCTCAAACACCTTCAAAACAGCACAACCATCCACACATTAAGGGTTGACTTCAGATCAGTGGGTCCATTGACACAAGGCAATAAGAAACTATACTCACACAGCGACAATGACCAGCATTCCCAACAATGATCTGGGTTAGTTTACTATTTATTTCCTCTAGGTACATCAATTAATTCACTAAAAATTATTAGTCCGCTGCTAGCTTGTGTAGGTAAAAAAGGCTATCAATCAATTAATTTAGTCCAAGCAGTTAACAGCAAAGCTGTGTAGGTACACCACCGTGACTACTAGCTCACATATTTGGACTTGCAATCAAGGAATCCAGAACTAATTCCACTGCATGCTAATCTGCAGCATCAGGACATGCTCTTTCCTACTGCATAATTATAGTCGCTCGTATGCCTAGATTTGCAGTCAGGAAATCATAGAATTAACTCCTTACTAACAAGTGTTTATCCATTATGACATGCTATTTTCTATTAGTATGTGTGTTGCTCTGCATGGAGTAGATAACATGCTTAAATTCTAAGATGAAGGGATCCGAAATTAATTGTAAGGAGTTAACACAATATTTGTACTGAACTTAGTCCTTTCATCATCACATACTAGATTAAACTGCCAACTACTGAACTTAGTCCTTGCACAGCTGAAAGTCTGAAACTGGGACTAGAAGAACAACACCATCACTGGGCTACCACAAGTCTACTAGTACTAGATACCTATCGAGTAGAAAATAAAGCTAAATTATACTAGTAGTGGTGGTGTTCAAATGCCACTATTCAGGTCAATGGTAGGGGCATGAGCGGTAGCGCGCCGCCAATGCCGAACTGCTTCGGCCTCTTCTCGAACAGCGAGTTCACCACCTTGTCCTGCAACCAGACACCAACCCAACCCAGTCAGATCACACGCGCCGCAGAGATTCCAAGCAGGAGCACAGGGCTGGGTGCAGTACCACTGGCTTCTTCTTATGTTCCTCGGTTGCATCCTTTGCAACCTGTCTTTCATATCCCTACGAACATACATAATCATCAGAATCAGCACATAAGCTCTGGTTGCTCGTCGAACATATAATTAACAAAACAGAGTAGTTTGTGGACATTGCAACATCTAGGAATAGATTACTTAACAGTTCATGTTTGTTAACAAAACAAGAGTGGACATCTCATAGTGAGTTAACTATCCGATGACTTTAGTAAAACACATACTAGCATTCGGTGCTACAAGAGACAATGGGAATCCAACTATCCCAACATCCCAACTTGGTAAATCCATGCTGCTAAAAGGACAATCCTAATCGGGTCGGAACTGGACCTGGTTTCAAACATGTGAGCTACAACTATCGCAATACCACAGCCCAAAAAAACCTACAGATCCATCAAACTACTGTTTGTAGGTCTGGCATCAATGGTGTCAATGTACAGTCCACTTACAGTCATTTGGGAGAAAATTAAAGTGATAGTTGGACTGCCATTACAATTTGCTGGTAACTTGCAGTCTACTTTACAGCTACAGTGATATCTTAAGAGTTACAATCTAAATACACAAAACTTGCAGTCAAATTAGCACTAGAACTTCTAAAATTAAAGTGCATTTACACAGAACTTACACTCATACTGTGTGATTATTACTGTGACATTAAGACCAGAACTTATGGAAAGTATGAAAACAATGATCACAGTGGATTCACACAGAACTTACACTGTCATTTGAGAGAGAGAAAATTATAGTGATAATTATAGTGATTATAGTCTACTTAGAGTCTACTTGTAGTGTGCTTACAATGATATCTTAAGAATTACAATCTACATACACGCAACTTAAGTCAAAATTAGCACTGGAACTTCTAAAAATTACAGTGTATTTACACAGTACTTACATACACACTGTTTGAAAATTACAGTGACATCGTGACAGGAACTTATAGATAATCGGTGATTGTATTTACATAGAACTTACACTGACACTGTGTAAATATTACAGGGGCATTACTACTAGGACTTCAAAAAAAATACTATGTAAATATTACAGTGGCCAAATGGATTGCACTCAACTAGACCCGCTGCCAAACCAACAGAACAAAGAGGGTGGTGTACATGAGAACAAAGTAGATGAACAGTAGAACAAAAATTGCAATGTGATTAACCTGAGTACATCTTGAAAATTATGAAAAAAATGCTGCTTATAACCATTGTAAGATCTGTAGATTATACCACTATAAATGAGTGTAAGTTTTTGAACCTCATTTGTAATTTACAGTAGTGAATCGGTTGAATGCACTAGTATATTTATAGTTCTACAGCGGAGTTATAGTGTAAATGTGCAGTTGAATTATATTATAAATCTATAGATTTGCAGTTTTCACAGTATCACCTAACGTTGACAAACCCCTAAAACTATTCATTGTCTAATTCAGAATGCAACAATGCAATGTCTAAATGTTCTCATCACATCACAGATAAATAAATTTTTGAAACATCAGAACTAAACCATTACTACATTTTCTTAATACACGCTACAGCCGACGAAACTAGAACAGATGTTTAAACCAAAGAAACTACAAATCTATAATTGTGATGATCTTCCTTACATAATCCCAGATAAGCTAAATGAACAAGTGTGCACAAATGCACACAACAGAATCCCAGACGGCCTCACCTTGTAGCTTGCTAGTGGGGCGACGGAGGGCTGGAAGATGGGGTTGGCGTAGCGGAACAGCAGCACCTCCGCTGTGTACACCAATGCTGGACAATCCATTGGGGCGGGTCGAGATCACAGCCACCAGACCACCCCAGAGAGACTCGGCGGTGAGGAGACGCTGCAGCGAGAAGGCAGCCTCTATGGCGTTGGAGCAGGGGAGGAAGTGGCCATCCCATCCATGGCGTTCCATTCCTCGACCGATGACGGATCTGAGAGGGAGAGGGAACGTGGTGAGGAAGAGAGGGAGGGATGCGACGAGGAGGACTGGAGGGACTCACCTGAGTCACTGGATCGCCGGAGCAACGCGCCCGTTGGATCCTGTCGACGCCGTTGCGTCCTGGTTGCCGAAGAGCCGTGGGGAGCATGGGGGAAAGCCACCGCAAACCCTAGTGGCGAAGATGAGTCCCGGGGGAGACAGAGGGGTCGCTGGAGAGAGATGGATAGGTGGGGGGCTCCGCCTGAGGTGGGGGGAAGCGCAGAGGAGGGGGAGAGGCCGCCAGCGGCAAGGTTTGGGAGGGAGACAAGGGGAGGGATGGGATCGGCGTGGGTGGCGGCGGTGATGTGGGAGACGAGGGTGAGAGCGGCGGGGTGCGGATCTGGAGCGCTAGGGTTCGTGGGGTGAGAGGGTGAGGTAGTTTTCTTTTTATTTTGTTTTTTAGACAAAGAAGGGGGTGAGGGAGAAAGGGCTGGCGTCGGATCCGGGAGCATCTGACGGCGTTTGAGGCACGATCCGCGTGACATGCCCATGGACCAATCAGAACTTAGTACACATTATGACCTTCTAAATTGGTCGTAATCGACTAAGAATAAGGTGTTGAATCATGTTGTTTCAAAAAAAAAGTGTTGAATCATATAAACAGTTTTCTGATATGAGAAATTAAAAAAACAACATTCTCATTGTGTCACCAAATGTGACATAATTTTTAGGAAAACTAACAATCTTGGAATTGGAATAAGACAAATATCTTTAAAAAGTGTTTTGAGAAATGAGTTCTAGGAAAAAATCATTTTCTATTTTCGGAGTGACAAAATTCTTTTTTTGTGAAGAATCTACCAAATATTTGTTTGAAAATGGCACCATACCATTTTCCAAAACTATAAGACTGCATTTTATCTACAGTGGACCAAATCTTAACATGTAAAATGCTTTCGATCCACCTCTCATCAAAAAAGACAAATTATGTTTCAAAAAAGAATCTACCTTAACATTCATGGCATAGTTTGTTCAAATGATCTCATATTGTGCACAAGGGTGCATATTGGAATGGCAAACAATGTTGCCTAAGGAAATATTCATTTTCTTTGGACGAAAAAATCATTTTCCATTTTTCGAGTGCCCGAAATGAGGTTTTTTTTGAAGAACCTACCAAATAATTGTTGCAAAATTGGACCAAATCAGTTTTATAAAATACTAGGCCATATCTAATGCACAATTGACCAAATGGTTGGGTGTAAAAAGTTTTAATCTACCTCTGGTGAAAAAGACAAATTTCCGCCGTTTCATGTGGAAGCGGGTCAAATTTGAACTGCGGCTGCCTCATAGTTCGCTATTTATTTTTCCAAAAATCATTTCTAGGTACAAAAGTATCTATTTAATAAGATAATCACCAAAAAGATTCCAAGATTCAACCACTAGCTAGGAACGGTCATTCCCGCCGTTTTGACCGCATTTTGAAACGGGCATAAAAAATTCAAAAAAATCAAAAAATTGGAAAACCTTCGCATTGTGTCATTATATGTGACCAAGTTATCAGGAAAAATAATAAACTTGTAATACGGAAAATTATTTTAAAAAAATGTTCTCCAAAACGAGCTATCATGTGTGGACAATGGTGCATCTTGGAATTCATGGCGTAGTTTGTTCAAATGATCTCATATTGTGCACAATGGTGCATCTTGGAATTCAATACAATGTTGCCTAAGGGAGTTTTCATTTTCTTTGCACGGAAAATTCATTTTCGATTTTTTGAGTGTCCGAAAAGAGGTTTTTTGTGAAGGGCCTACCATATATTTGTTGCGAAATTGTACCAAATCAATTTTCTAAAATACTAGGACATATTTAATGCACAATTGACCAAATGGTTGGGTGTAAAAAGTTTTGATCCACCTCTCATGCAAAAGACAAATTTCCGCCGATCAAGTTGGAAGTGGGTCAAATTTGAACTGTAACTACCTCGTAGTTTGCTATTTATTTTTTCCAAAAATCATTTCTAGGTACATAAGTATCTATTTAATCAGAGAAACACCAAAAAAATTCCAAGATTCAACCACTAGCTAGGAACGGTTATTCCCGCCATTTTGATCGCATTTTGAAACGGGCATAAAAAATTCAAAAAAATCAAAAAATTGGAAAACCTTGGCATTGTGTCATCATATGTGACCAAGTCTCCAGGAAAAATAATAAACTTGTAATAAGCCAATTATTTTAAAAAAGTGTTCTCAGAATGAGTTATCATGTGTGAAGATTCATGCCTTTCAAGCCAAATGATCAATCTTATGGCCATATTCATGCCTATCATGTTCAAATGATCTCATATTGTGCAAAAGGGTGCATATTGGAATTCCAAACAATGTTTCCTATGGGAGTTTTCATTTTCTCTGGATGAAAAAACCATTTTTCCATTTTTCGAGTGCCCAAAAGGAGATTTTTTTGTGAAGGACCTCCCAAATAATTGTTGCAAAATTGGAGCAAATCAGTTTTCTAAAATACTAGGACATTTTTAATGCACAATTGAAAAAATGGTTGGGTGTAAAAAGTTTTGATCCACCTCTCGTGAAAAAGACAAATTTGTGTCGATTCAGTTGGAAGCGGGTCAAATTTGAACTGCAGAAGCCTCATAGTTTGCTATTTATTTTTTCGAAAAATCATTTCTAGGTACATAAGTATCTATTTAATCAGAGAAACACCAAAAAAATTCTAAGATTCAACCACTAGCTAGAAACGGTCATTCCCGCCGTTTTGACCGCATTTGGAAACGGGCATAAAAAATTCAAAAAAAAACAAAAAATTGGGAAACCTTCGCATTGTGTCATTATATGTGGCCAAGTTCCCAAGAAAAATAACAAACTTGTAATACGACAATTATTTTAAAAAAGTGTTCTCAGAAACGAGCTATCACGTATGGAGATCAATGGCTTTCAAGCCAAATGATCAATCTTATGGCCACATTCATGGCATAGTTTGTTCAAATGATCTCATATTGTGCACAGGGTGCATATTGGAATGGCAAACAATGTTGCCTAAGGAAGTTTTCATTTTCTTTGGACGAAAAAACCATTTTCCATTTCTCGAGTGCCCAAAAGGAGTTTTTTTGTGAAGGACCTCCCAAATAATTGTTGCAACATTGGACCAAATCAATTTTATAAAATACTAGAACATATTTAATGCACAATTGAAAAAATTGTTGAGTGTAAAAAAATTTAATCCACCTCTCGTGAAAAAAACAAATTTGCGCCGATTCAGTTGCAAGCGGGTCAAATTTGAACTGCAGCTGCCTCATAGTTTTCTATTTATTTTTTCCAAAAATCATTTCTAGTTACATATGTACCTATTTAATCATAAATACATGGTTTGGTGGCGATACATCGAGGTTTGGGCGGTGGCCGAGGGCCCCAACTCTAGAGCGCGTAAACTCGCATGCCCGCTGCGTGGTCATCGTGTGACTGTGGCGTTGCCATGTGTTCTGGGCGGCCTAGGCATGTCTAGTGGGTTGGGAACTCTCCAGGTAGGTGCTAGGAAGAAAATTACAACATAAGATTCTCACGAGGGGACTGATCGATGCTCAAACATGAATTAGCAGCAAAGTGTTTGATTAGCGGTATGGGAAATGTACATGGCTAATGGGCGTGAGTTTTGGCTGAGGATGATCAGTTACTAAGAAGACCGTCTTCACAAATTTTCAGCTCAAAAGGAGGAGCCTAGGTGGTACTTGCTTTGCAAAGTACCACACTGGTCATAAATACAAATGTTGAAGGTGGGCTCAAAATAATGAATGGATTTAGCTGGCATTTGGTGGAGGATGGTTATTTGGGCATAGGAAAGCACTGCAGAAAATGGATACTATTTGGACATGCCAAAGTGGTACTTACTTCACAAAGTGCTGCTTTGAACAGAATAGGAGAATGAATATTGTTGAACTATTTTTGAACTAGGCAAGGAAGGTTTTTGACATATTTGATGAAGATATGATCCAAACTATTTGTGAGAATTTTTTGGGAATTTTTGGAGTAACAGAAATATAGGTTGCTTCACAACCTAGGGCAAAAATTGACACATGGACATGGCACATAGGCAAAACTGATGAGATGGCGCGTAGTCATCGCAACCCACCACAATTTACATGGTTATGACCATCTATATTGGTCGTTAACAACTAGAAATAAGTTAGCGGACTAGCGCTGTTTTCTTTATGAACATTTCGTGTAAGGAAATTACGACCTTTTTGACCAAAATGGTCGCAATGGTTTAGGGTTTGGAGCCCCCCGAACAGCTTTTGAACAATTGGTCTCAAATGGTCATAGATCTATGACCAATTCTTCCAGGGTCACTGACAGAAGGTCACTAGTTGACATATTTCTTGGAGTGGAGGAAACCCTTCAAAAAATGGAAATAGACTGGAACCGCATCGAGCGAAGCAGCACAACCTTTAGATGAATAATCCCTAGTCGAGAAGCGTGCTGTATAGGCAAAATCACACTTAGTGTGGTGTTTGGCACGCCGGAGAATTATAGGTCCGAAGAGATTACATTCCAAGTCGACCCGTTCAATAGTGGATACCACGCCCTTCTAGGGCGGGACGCGTTGACAATCTTCCAAGCCATACCCCATTACGGGTACATGAAGCTCAAAATGCCCGGGCCCAATGGAATCATCACTCTCGCTAGTGATCCGAATACAGCACTCCGCACCGAAAAAAGACAGCCGCACTGGCCCTTGAGGCATTATCCGAAGCCCTTGCGGCGAAGGAACTGACTGCGCTGCGCTCCATGGTGGACAGGGACGACGTTATACTTGATAGAGATCCAAGTCCACCTCCTTTAAACCAGCGGACGAAACAGTCAAATTCCAAGTCAATCCAACGGACCCTACCAAAACAGCCACCATCTGGGCACAGTTAAACCCACCATGGACGCCGTTGTAAGAGATTTCTTGCGTGATAATTGGGACATATTTGCCTGGCATCCTTCAGATGTGCCAGGAATCCCACGCAGGCTGGCCGAGCATAGCCTCAATATTCTAAAGGGATTGAAGCCTGTCAAGCAGGCTCTCCGGCGTTTCTCTGAACCTAAGAGACAAGCCATGGGAGAGGAACTAGCGAAGTTATTGGAGGCCGTATTCATTAGAGAAATAAAACACTCGGACTGGCTAGCAAACCTGGTGATGGTCCCAAAGAAGGACAAATCCTGGCGCATGTGCGTTGACTTCAAGGACCCCAACAAGGCTTGCCAAAAGGATCCCTTCCCCCTCCCCCGCATCGATGAAATTATCGATGCTACCGCAGGACACGAATCATTGTGTTTCCTCGACGCATACTCCGGCTACCACCAAATTAAGATGGCGGAGCCCGACCAAGCCGCAACGCCATTCATCACACCATACGGCCCCTTCTGCTTCAACACAATGCCCTTTGGGCTCAAAAACGCCGGTGCAACATATCATCGCATGATCCAGACATGTCTGGCAAACTAGATCGGCAAAACAGTGGAGGCATACGTAGACGACGTGGTCGTCAAAAGCAAGCATGTCGACTCTCTAGTAGACGACTTGAGACTCACATTCGATAACCTCCGAACATATGAATTCAAGCTCAACCCGGAGAAATGCGTCTTCGGCGTGCCAGTCGGAAAGCTCATGGGCTTCATTGTATCCGGCAGAGGAATTGAAGCAAATCCGGCCAAGATCCGAGCCCTGTCACAGTTGGATATCCCAACGGACCTCAAACAAATCCAGAAAAGGCATTACACCTTTATCGCCTCCTTCGGTGCACCGAACACTTTGAGTGGACGGATGCCGCCACAGCTGGACTAGAAGAAATAAAGGCCATATTGGCAACCAACCCAGTCCTGGGCGCGCCAAACATTGGCGAACCAATGCTGTTATACATTGCGGCAACTCACCAAGTTGTGAGCGCAGTGCTCTTCGTCGAACGAGAAACGGACGGACATAAATTCCCCCTTCAAAAGCCGGTCTACTATGTATCCACTGTCCTTACTCCATGCAAGTCACGGTACCCACATTATCAAAAGATAGCATACGTGGTATTCATGGCATCCCGGAAGCTGCGACACTACTTTCAAGAGTGTTCGATAACAGTAGCGTCGGAAGTGCCACTCAATGATATCATAAACAACCGCGACGCCACGGGCCGGATTGCCAAATGGGCCATTGAACTCCTCCCGTTCAACATAACTTACAAAGCGCGGTGAGCCATTAAGTCACAAGTATTGGCCGACTTTGTCGCCGAATGGACGGAAGCCGAACTTCCTAAAGAGTACGGCACATATTCCAACTGGATCATGCACTTCGACGGCTCCAAAATGTTGGCCGGTCTGGGGGCTGGTGTCGTTTTGACGTCCCCAACCGGAGATATAGTTCAATACGTAATCCAGATAATGTATACGGACTCCAACAACGCAACCGAATATGAGGCCCTTTTACATGGTCTCCGGATGACAGTATCCATGGGCATTCAATGCCTAGAGGTGCATGTGGATTCAAACCTCGCAATATCCCAAATAAATGGAGACTTTGATGCCAAGGATCCGAAAATGGCGACTTATCGCAACGCCGTCCTAAAAATGTCAGCTCAGTTCGAGGGGCTCGAATTTCAGCATATAGCCCGGGAAAACAATCAGGCGGCAGTTGTCCTGGCACGCATCGGCGCAAAACGCGATGCAGTCCCCCCAACATCTTTTTGGAGAGGCTATTCAAGCCATCCGTAGTATGGGAAGGGGAACCTGGCAATAACAGCCCGGACCCAACCGCACTGCCCGATACCGAACACTCTGACATAATCGGAGGCTCTGCCACCGAAATAACATCTTGAGCCCACGCTATAATGGATGTCATCGCCCCGTGGACAGAACCATTCCTGGCCTACCTAACTAGGCAGGAACTCCCCGAGGACCAAAATGAGGCACGCTGCATAGTGCGGCAATCTAAAGCCTATAAGGTCCATAAGGGAGAGCTTTATAAGAAAAGCACAACTGGAGTCCTTCAAAGGTGCATCTCCGAAGAGGAAGGGCGGAATCTTCTAGCAGAAATTCATGCCGGACTCGGCGGCCACCACGCTGCAGCCCGGGCCCTTGTAAGAAAG
The DNA here is from genome assembly GCF_018294505.1 of Triticum aestivum. Taxonomy (NCBI): domain Eukaryota; kingdom Viridiplantae; phylum Streptophyta; class Magnoliopsida; order Poales; family Poaceae; genus Triticum; species Triticum aestivum. Next base: position 633,528,728 of record NC_057803.1, read on the forward strand.
GCCTTCCGTATAGGTTTTTATTGGCCGACGGACCGGGCAGACGCTCAGGACTTAGTCCAACGCTGCGTTGGTTGCCATCTTTTTGCAAACCAAAGCCATATGCCACCCACCGCCCTCCAAACAAGCCCCATTTCCTAGCCCTTTGCGGTCTGGGGGCTCGACCTGGTCGGACCCCTTAAAGGGGGAACCCACAAGAAAAAATACTTGCTAGTCATGGTGGATAAATTCACCAAATGGATAGAAGCCAAACCAATTAAAACGGCTGAATCCGGACAGGTGATAGACTTTATATCCGGGGTTGTACACCGTTATGGTGTCCCCCACAGCATCATCACGGATAACGGCACGAACTCCACGGCCGACGAGGTAAAACTCTGGTGCAAAAACATGGGCATCAATCTCGATTATGCTTCCGTCTATCACCCGCAAACTAACGGTCAAGTCGAATGAGCAAATGCTCTTATCATGAGCGGCATCAAACCCAAATTTGTGCAGTCCCTAAAGGAATCTAACACGCACTGGGTAGAGGAGCTCGACTTCGTACTCTAGGGGCTGCGGACCACGCCGAATCGCACTACCGGATACACACCATTCTTTATGATATACGGCGTAGAGGCGGTTCTTCCCTGCGACATAATTCATGACTCACCTCGAGTGTGAATGTATGAAGAAAGAGAAGCCGAGCTCGACCGGCAGGACATTTTGGATGCCCTGGAGGAGGAGTGTGACGTGGCAAAAGCCCGCTCCGCATTCTATCAACGGCAGGCTCAAAGATACCAAAGCAGAGAAGTATGGGCCAAAAATTATAATGTTGGAGAATTAGTTCTACGCCTGTCGGAGAAGAAAAAGGAAAAACTCAAGCCCAAGTGGGAGGGTCCCTTCATTATCGACCAAGTTCTGACTGGCGGTGCATACCGTCTGCGGGATGCATCGGATAATCGACTCGAGCCGAACCGATGGAATGCAGCCAGACTCCGAAGATTCTACGCCTAGCGCCGCACTCTTTGTTCGTCTCCTTCCTCTGTCCATCTTTTTACACACTATCTGTCTTTTATTTCTCTCCTTCTCCCTTTCTCTTCTCTCACAGCCTTTAAGGGCCAATTGGTGCATTGTTTGTGCACAACTGACGCGATATCCGCGCTCATTATACATGGGGGCTTCTTTTACATAAGCTTATTTATTTATACGGTCTTCATGCCCAGCACATGTGTCATCCTTCCGCATGTACCTTTTATTCACCATTATATGCATCGATATGACTTATGTTTTGGCCAAGCTGGGTTGCCTGGCTCTTGTATTTATGCCCTATGTTCCCGTTAATTCAGCTAGGGCATAAGGGGAGCACCTCTGTGATTGTTACTGCCGGGTCAGCCGGATGTGTACCTCAGACGGGGTGAAGCCGAAAGCTAGCATTCTTAAGGGAATATTCGGTCGGTGAACAAAAGATGTTTTTCTTTTTTATGTGCCCCCAGATGTTTTTCCTGCGTCTCTTTTCGCAGTCCGGACATGCACTTTAGGGCATGCGTCCTAGGGAAAGGAACCCCTAACGGAACTATTCTCCCTGGAAGTTGTTTCTTACTAACCATGTAATATAACAGAACTAGTTGGGCACTTGTCTGTTCAAGCACTAATGACCCCTACGTCTGGTCTCCATGCATGCCCCGGTTCTTACATAACCGAGAGGGTATTCGGATACACTCCGGACTGTCGGGTCCTGAGGTGGAAGCGAAAAGGTCCGCCATGACAAATAATCTACAATCCGGCTAGAAGGCATTATACATGTCACTTTAAATTACATAGTCAATTTGACTAGTTAAATTCCTCTTCTATACCATCCAACAGGCTGTCTAGTCTACAGTCCTGTTGGGAATACTTTGCGGCCAATTCTACTTGGCCGTACACTAAGCTCACCGGGATCTCCTTCCCATCGTGCCCCACAGGTCCGACCTCGGCCATGTGGTTTGGGTCAGCCTTCGTGTACCGCGTCTTCACCATGGCCCAGGCTTCCCTGGCACCTTGACGGCAGGCCGATATCTTCCATAATCGGAAGTGCCGCCGCGCTCCCTTAAGCTTCTCGGCAAGCTCTCCAAGGCTTTCGGGCAGGGAGATGGATGGCCATAAGGCCTGGGAAACACCACGCATCACCTGCCGAACTTGTTCGTGCAGTTGTGACAGCTCGGGTAGAAGATCACCTGTCGACCAGGGCATCTCATCCGTGGGACGACCCGTCAGCATACCTACAGACATAACTCTGTTAGCCGGTTTCTTCGCTGAACTCTTTTTAACAAGTTCGTTCAAGCACTTACTGAAAATGCCGCGTCGCAGCCGCTGATTCTCCTTTACGGAGTCCGACAGTTGGGCACGAACATCCTTTAGTTCCACGCCCAGCTGGGTGTTGGCATCTTGGAGATTATTTTTCTCTTGCCTAACCTTCGTAAGCACGCTCTCACCAGCCTTTAGCTGGCGTAAGAGATGTTGCTCATCCGGATTTCCTCTGGCTTCATCTGCCATATTTGTTGTCAGATTTGCACATATGCCGCACTCTGTACGGTATTTATCATTTTAAATATGTGTTACCAGAGGGGGTCTCCTTGGACTCCTCTCCTGCGGCCAGTACGACCTGAAGTTGGGCTTTGCACTCTTCAAGCTCTTGGGACAATTGGGTATTCTTTTCTGTAAGAACCTGGATAACAAATGATCCTTAAATCAGTTATTCTAACTGTTTCAAGTCTCAGGGGCTACTGATATATATACTCATCAAATTTTCTCACCCGTATGTCCTTTACATACTGATCAGTGGATCTAGCTAGATCATTTTGAGCGGCACGGAGGTATGCGTCTCCCGAGTTGAAGGCATCAAATGCCTCTTGGGAGAACCAAGCGTCATGGAGAACGGCTCGGCGACGCCGGTGGTTCATGGCGCTCTCCACCTTGAAATTCGTGGCGGACAATCTATCCGCATCCTCTGTCCGAGGAGCATCCGGCGTGCGCCTCGCATTCGCTTCTGCTTCTGGGTCCGGCCTTGGAGCCTGACTGGTGGAGGCGTGATTGGCGACCTCTCTGGATATAGTCCGGCGAGCGTTCTTCTTCCTATGAAAGCACGGGCATTAATATGCCTTTAAAGAATGACTTCATGGAGTAAGGCGGCACACCATACCACTGTGCCGGTGTCTCTGTCCGGACTGCATTTGTTTTCAGCCTGCCCGGCCTCGCAGCCCCTGGTTGGCCAGTCACCGCAGCCTCGGCATGACGTCCCAAGGGCCTCCCCTATAAAACACCGTTAGTATATGGTAAGCAAAGTACACAAGGACGGATCCTTTTAAAAATGTTAGGACTTCGGTCTCAATTACCTGTGAAGCTCGGAGCAGCTCAGGGTAATCGGCCGTAATGGCTACCAAGGCATTGTTGCTGCTTAGTTGGTAAAATACCCTATCAATTAGCTCCACAGATATGTCCGGATCCTCTTGGGAGGCCGGGTCGAGGGACCGCTCCGGATCCTGTGGTTGTGGAGGAGGGTTGTTGATCTCCCTTACAGCCTTACGCAGCGCCTGCGTTGAAATCACAAAGTGAAATACTTAACTGTGGGAATATGGAACGAATGGGCATGAAAAGTGTCGACTTACCCAGCTCGGAGGATTGTACATAGAAAATCCACCCTGTGGATTGGCACGGAGAAATTCCTCCTCTTCTCCCTTATACAAATCGGACAAGATTTTCGATAGAGAGGCGGGCAAGTCTGGCCCCTTACGGCCGCAGCGGATGGCGTCGTCCTCCCCGTTGAAATCCCACATGGGGTGACCTCGATATTGAAGTGGCTGCACCCCCCGCATAACGCATATCGCCATGACTTCGATCATGGTCAGTCCTGATTGAGCCAATAACTTTATCCGGCTCATCAGGTAAAGGACGTCGCTGTCATCTTCCTCCTGGGGGCTCTGTGGAAGCCAGCTCAGGAGCTTCTTCAAAGGAGCATTATCAAAATCAGGAAGACCGATCCAAATAGGATCCGGAAGGGGGACGTCTTCTATATAAAACCATTCTGAAGGCCAATCTTCGGATGCTTTCTTCGGGGTTCCGGATAGATATCCGGTCCCGGCGATGCGCCATACTTCGGCTCCGCCCACTTGATATATTGTCCCCCTCTGAGAACGGGGCACAAGGCAGAACAACTTCTTCCACAGTGTGAAATGAGCCTCGCAGCCCAAAAACAGCTCGCAAAGTGCTACGAAACCCTCGATATGCAGTATAGAGGCAAGCGTAAAGCTATGTAACTGGAGGCCGTAGAACTCCAGGAGCCCCCGGAGGAACCGATGAATTGGAAATCCGAGTCCTCTTATCAAATAAAGAACGAGGCATACCCGCTCTCCCTTAGAGGGATTGGTAAGGCTCTCCGCTTGCTCTCCGCCATTGTAGGTGGCGAGCCCGGCTCGAACCGTGACCATATACGCTGGGGGGAGAAATCCCTGGGTCTGAAGCTTCACTAGTTGGCTGTGCGGGGCGGAACATCACTCCCAATCTCCGAGCTTGGGTCTGGGGGAGCGAGAAGAGGAGCTGTGTCGACCGGCCATGATGGAATGGATCTCTTTCGGGTACGCTCCGATGAATGCTCGCTAAGGGAGGATGGTGTGGGTTGGATCTGAATCCTCGTCCCTTTAATAAACAGCTCACTTACATAGCTAGGGGGGTAAATGTAAAAAAACCCTGGCTCTTCACATTCGCGTGACATGTGGAAGGTGGCCATTTTTGGGCGTACACTGTTTAACAGGTATTCGGAATTTGGAGAAGAACCCGCCTTGCAATGCCGAAGACAATCTGCGCGCCGGACTCGTCGTCATTGAAGCCTGGTTTGGGGGCTACTGAGGGAGTCCTGGATTAGGGGGTGTCCGGACAGCCAGACTATAACCTTTGGCCGGACTGTTGGACTATGAAGATACAAGATTGAAGACTTCGTCCCGTGTTCGCATGGGACTTTCCTTGGCATGGAAGGAAAGCTTGGCAATACGGATATGTAGATCTCCTCCCATTGTAACCGACTCTGTGTAACCCTAGCCCTCTTTGATGTCTATATAACCGGAGGGTTTTAGTCCGTAGGACAACATACAATCATACCATAGGCTACCTTCTAGGGTTTAACCTCTCTTATCTCGTGGTAGATCTACTCTTGTACTACCCATATCATCAATATTAATCAAGCAGGAGTAGGGTTTTACCTCCATCGAGAGGGCCCGAACCTGGGTAAAAATATCATTTCCCTTGTCTCCTGTTACCATCCGCCTAGACGCACAGTTCGGAACACCCTACCCGAGATCTGCCGGTTTTGACACCGACAGCGTCCTCCATAAGAAGCAGGGGAGGCGAAGGGGTGTGGGGTGAGGGCGAGCAGAATCAGGCAGCAGTGACGCACGAGTCCAAGAGTAGGAGCTCAAGGGGGGCCGAAAGCTATGAGACACCCTCCATGGCAAGCAGGGGAGGGGAAAGGGCCATGCGAGGAGTTGCAAAAGGAAAGGAGGAAGCGGCAGGTGGCAGCGAGGGGATCCAGCGGGTATGTAGCGAGCGCCCATGGCCGGGGTGGTGGTGCAAGGATCCGGGGGGGGGGAGCTTGGGAGATCCGGCAGCGTGTCCCAGCAGGATGTCAGGGATGTGGATAACTGGCATCACGAAAGAAAAACTGGGGAGGTTGCGAGCCAGTCCATACGCTAGCGACGCTGCCACTGGTTTCTTCTAGACCAGCCGACGTGTGTGGCTAGCTTTTTTAGACACTTTTTCTAGACTAGCGTGTTGTTCACAGTTCCAGTTTTGAATAGTTTGGACTTTTCTTACGAGATTAATACTTTGAATCCTTCACCCACCAAGTAAAAAATCCGAGTCCATGATGTGGACCTGTTAGTATGCATGTCTTTGTTCTCCAAACTACACACACATTGCATGTTCTCCAAACTATGCAGTATGCACACATTGCCTTTTATTAAGGTTGAATTTCACTCTATTTATGTTCATCACGAACTCATACTGACTAGCTACGGAGGAAAACCAACAGTTCCATTCAGGTCAAATTACTTTGAAAATGTTGCATGCATAAAAATTGTTGTCTAATGGTAGTACAATAATTAATCTATCGATGTGTTATGCTTTTTTTTCACTAGACAACGACGATCTGATCTACAACACCGTAACATTTTTCTAGTTCCTAAATTGTATCCATGAGAAACATGACACTAGAAACACATGCACCGTCATTAATTAACTCACTCATGCTTACTTGAAACTATATTTAGGAATACCATAGTACAAAAATATTATTTAAACTAAAGAATATAGTAAACAAAAGTAACCTACTTTAGTGAACTAGCTTAGTTTCTTAAACAATGGTAATTATAGAATCTTTAATGTTATTGATTTGTTATCGTATATGTTAATATTTTTGTCTATACACTTTTCTCAAAGTTTACAAAGCTTGACTTTGACCAAAGCTAATATGCGGAGTAAATAAAAACGGAGGGACTACTATACAAACAACACATATTTGATGCTTATATATCTGCAGGCTAATGAGATTAATTTATGAGTAGCTATGTATGCTCTATTTATGATGCATAATCTAATCTATTTCTTTTTTAATCAACAACAGATTCCTACGTTATAGAAAAACCCCATGAAGGAATTGAGGCATAGTAAACTAAGCAATGATTCAATTGCGATGGAGAATCATGCATATATCGTAACAGAACAGAAAGTTAGAACATCTATACGACAAGGACTTCACGATTAGCACACACAACAGAAGCATGCATGCCTGGACGTTAGAGGGAGTATACAACATTTTCATTGTCTGGTGTCAATAACTCAAAATAAACACTACATGTATGATACTTTTATTATCAGTATGGTAATCTAAGATAAAGTTGTTCATCTGATTAATTGATTATGATTCACGTCCCAGGTTCCGAACTAACACCCAAAATAATTGTGTTGATCCATCGACCCTATACACTTAATTATCCATTTGGTTCATTTAGTTGCATCATTGTCTGCCACTTGATTTATCACAATTGTTGTTTAGTCAATGGCGAAGCACAAGGCATGGGTGTGTTATATTTTTTTCTCCCGTTGCAACGCACGGGCAATTTTCCTACTTTATTATCATGTTTTAGTTATTATGTTAAGAAAATGTAAACCCAATGTTGGGCCTTGCTGGAGGAGTTTTATTCAAAGCGAACTGTCAAGGGGGGCCCATAAACCCCGAACGTGTTAGGAACACAAAATCAAGGAACATAACACCAGTATGCTGGAAACTGGGGCGGCAAGAGTGGAACAAAACACCAGGCAAAAGGCCGGGCCTTCCACCGTTTACCAAGTATATATGTGCATTAATTAAATAAGAAATATTGTGATATCCCAAGATCCATGATATCCATGTCCTAATATGGAACAACTTGCAACTACACCTTCAACTAGCAATGCTATAAGCAGGGCTGAGCAAAGCGGTAACATAGCCAAACAACAGTTTGCTAGCAAGGTGGAAAAGGTTAGTGGATGACATGGCAAATTGGGAGGCCTGGTAAACAAGTGGTAGGTTGTCACATCCCTAGTCTGGTATGACTTAGACTAGCTAGCTATTTGTGCATCATATTTAAATTTCATTTAAAATTGAAATGAGGATTGGTGGAACCCTCAGAATCATTCTTGAAAATGACCCAAATAAAAATTTCTCCAAAAGGGTCCAAGAAAATGCTCATGTTGCCCTCTGAAAATATTGGACAGAGATAAAAATCAAAACAATATTTTTAGGAGCCCATGGACATTTATTTTGGCCATTTGGATTAATTCGATAAATATTTGCATTGGAAATATATTTCTATATATATGAAATATGGTCCAAAAATTATGCCAGTTATAAAAGAGCTCTGGAATAATAACATTAGCCCCTACAAAAATTGGCATAAGCAAATAAAATGGTTTGGTATTTTATTAAACCAAACAAATGTCAGAAAAAAATAGAAAAGGGAATTAAAAAAAAGGGAAACCTCACCTGTGCTTACCTGGGGCTCTCCCCTGCGCAGCCCAGCAGCAGCAGGCCGGCCCAGCCAGGAGGTGGCCCAGCCCACCTGCCCCCCCCCCTCTGTCGTCTTCCTTCCCGACAGGGGAACGGAGTGTGGCCGGCGCGCGCGCGCGCCACCGCGCCACGCCTCCTCCCTCCCTGCCTGCCTGTCCTCCCCTCACCGCTCTAGATGGACCGCACGTCGCCACGCAGCCGCCCCGGTCTTTTTCCCCTCCCTCTCGCTCTCCCTCCTCCCTGGTTCTCTCTTCCCCGAGCGCACCCGAGCGCAGCCGCCGCCATCGCTCGCCGTTGCCATAGCCACTGCCTCCCCCTCGCCTCCCCGTCTTCCCCAGGAGCTCCGCCTCGTCGCCAGCTACCTCCTCGCCGAGCCACGCAAGCCGGAGTGCCCCGTGGAGCCATTGCCGTCGCCAAATTCGACTCCGGCCGCCGTGGATCCTCGCCGGCGATTCGGGAGCTACCGGGCATCCCCGACCTCGCCCTCGCGCTCGCTAGTTCCGCGGTGAGCCCCCGCACCGAACCCCCTCCTCCCCGTGTCCGTTTGCGCCGTCTAGGCCTTAGCTCCGCCATGGCCGAAGCTCGCCTCCGCTCGAGCTTGTCGCCGGCGTTGCTCCGGCGACCTTTTGGCCACGCCAGTGCACCTAGCACTCTCGCCGCACCTCGTAGTGCCCCGCTAGCGCTTTAGTTCGCTCGTTTGCACGCTGCAGCCGCGTCCCCGAACACAGCCGAGCTCCGGCCGCCGCCGCAAGCTTGCTCCGGCGAGCTCCGGCGCCCCCGCAGCCCCCCATCAGCTCCCCTGGTTGCGGACGAAGACGGGCTACGCCCCGGTGGTCTTCGCGCGATCAAACGCTGTTTGTAACGCAAGTCCGGCGAGTCGCCGCCGCGCTAATGGTCGCCGCCGGCCAGAACTCCGGCGGGCTGACGTGGCTTAGTTAATTAGTCACTAACCCCCACCTACTCACGCTGACAAGTGGGCCCCAGGGCTTAGTCAAAGCTAACCAGCCCAGGTTTGACTCGGGGTTAACCCCAGTGTCACTGACGTGTGGGTCCCACACGTCAGGTTTGACCCTGGACAGCCGCGTTGACCCGCTGACGTCGTGCTGACGTCATGCTGGCACAGTATATAATTTCTGGATTTAATTAAATCAGGAAATTCCAGAAATTGATTTAAACTTCAAAAATTCATATCAATTCAACCGTAGCTCAGATTAAAATAATTTATATATGAAAAATTATCAGAAAAATGCAATCTTTCCATCTGTACTAGTTTCATGCATGAAAAACCAACTTATACATGCTGAATTTGGGAAAACACATTATGGCATATATAAGAGACCTAATTTAGTAATGCATTTGAACCTTTGGTTCAAATGGACTTCAAACCAAATGTTTACTAGTTGCATTAGCTCAGCAGCATCACATCTACATGCCATGTTCATGCATCATATTGTTGCATATGATTGTGTATTGATTGCCGGCACCGTTCCTTCTCGATAGGTCCTGCTCCGGAAACGTTCCAGAGTACCTGTCTGTGAAGCAGTGCCTCCCTTGTTGACTTACCAGGCAAGCAACCCCCCTTGTTCATTTCGATAAAACCCTACTCTCTCGCTCCTGCTCTCAGTTATTGCATTAGGACAACAACGATTCATCTGCTACTTTGTGCTGCGGTAGTTGAACCCATTCCTCTGCATGACCTGTCATTGCCACAGTAAATAGTTGAAACCCACTAGCATGTGTAGGAGTTGATTGAAGCCACTGATGTGTTCCTACCATGCTATGCCTGCTATTGCTTAGAGTTGTGTCAGGTCTGATTCATTGGGAATGAATTGGAGTGTCACGATATGTTCTGATGCTGAGAGTGAAGTGTGTGAACACGATTTGGTAAAGGTAGCGGTGAGAGGCCATGTAGGAGTACATGGTGGGTTGTCTCGCTGGAACCGTCCTTAAGCACTGAGTTCTATGTATGTTGTCCAATGACTCGATACTACCACACATTGGAATGCTTAAGTGCCCCTCTCGACTTATTAACCAACTTGGTCTCTGTCCAGGAGTCGCAACTAGTTTCTGGTGTTTGTAGGTAGTGCTATTTTTCTACCAAGTGGCACCCGGCAGGGTGGGCTTGGGACAGACTAGGCACACGTGGCACGGTGTACCGAGTGGCACCCGGTTGGTGGGCTCGGGAACCCTGCTCACATCGTTTGGGGCCGTGAGCGACACCCCGGCCGGATCTCCTTGCGGATGGAACCCGAATAGGCGATAAACCTGGACTAGAGTCTTGTGTGGTTAGTCAGGTCGTGGCCGACACCCTCGCCAGGCTTCCGCTTGAAGGTTGCCGAGGTACATGACGTGTACATGGCGGTAAGTGGCGAGAGCGTGTGTGAAGAAGTACACCCCTGCAGGGTTAACATGATCTATTCGAATAGCCGGGTCCGCGGTTATGGACTTCTTGGATGCTTACATGGTACATAGACAACTTGAAGTGGATACTATAAAATGCTCAAGACAAGTGTGAGTGCTATGGATGGCCTTCTCGTAGGGAGACGGGGATGAATCCATAGTAGTGTATTGTATGGTGATTAGTGGACTCGTGTTCGTTGTTTCACCTCAAAAGTTTCTGGTAGTCGTAGAATAGGATAGCCACAGAGTCAAAGCTGGCTTGCTGCAACTAAACCCCACATTACCCTCTTGATACAAATGCATGTATGATAGGATCTGATGTAAGTCTTGCTGAGTACCTTTGTACTCATGTTGCTTTATTTATGTTTTTGCAGCGGAGACTTCGGTCTTACTAGGGTTCTCATGGACTTCGACTAGTAGCTAGTACCTCAGCTACGATCTTGATCGGATGTTGTAGATAGTCAGGCTCTTCAGCCTTTTTCATTTGTAGATGTCTGTACCCAGACATGTAATGCTTCCGCTTGTTGCTTGTATGCTCTGTATGATGGGTCTAGTGACCCCTGTTTGCAATAATTGCTATGACGGCTCTTCTGAGCCTTTATCTATATGAGTTGTTGAGTTATGCTGTGATGCCATGTTGTACAGCACATACTTGCATGTTATGCGTACGTGTAATGTGTATTGCTATGTGTGGGATCTGACTATCTAGTTGTTTATTCTTAGTAGCCTCTCTTACCGGGAAATGTCTCCTAGTGCTTCCACTGAGCCCTGGTAGCTTGCTACTGCTCCGGAACACTTAGGCTGGCCGGCATGTGTCCTTCTTCGATCCTGTGTCTGTCCCTTCGGGGAAATGTCACGCGATGAATACCGGAGTCCTGCTAGCCCGCTACAGCCCGGTTCACCGGAGTCCTGTTAGCCCAGTGCTACAGCCTGGATTCACTCGCTGATGACCGACACGTTCGATGCTGGGTCATGAATGCCTGTCCCTGTAAGTTAGTGCCACTTTGGGTTTACGACTAGCCATGTCAGCCCGGGCTCTTTATCATATGGATGCTAGCGACACCATCATATACGTGTGCCAAAATGCGCAAACGGTCCCGGGCAAAGGTAAGGCGACACCCGTGGGGATACCGTGCGTGAGGCCGCAAAGCGATATGAGGTGTTACATGCTAGATCGATGTGGCATCGAGTCGGGGTCCTGACAGCTTTGGTATCAGAGCCTGACTGCCTGTAGGATTACCAAGCCATTCTGGTCGAAGTTGAGTCTAGAAATTCTTTAGTTATGTAAGGGAATTGATTGTGGGAAGGAACGTAAGGCTCTTTTACTCCTTTACCTCATGGCCTTCTGATCTGAGTCATCCTATCTTTCCGACGGGATTAAGGAACTAGGCTTCTCTTCCGTCTATCAGGATCACGTGTTACTACTCCGTAGTCCCATAGGACTGGTTGATCAGAGTCATACCCAGTTTTGAGTATTTCCGGTGTAGTCTGTTTAGTACTATCCCAGAACCTTGAGTGGTGATGTTGAGTTGTTGTACTACCCCATTTTTAGTATGATGTCTCATTCTGAGCATTTTACTGCCGTTATGCTGCCGGAATTGCCCTAGGAGTTCGAGTGATACTAACTCCTTGTCCTACATTCTACAGTCCATAGTTGATGCTGATTCCGTCCTTGGTTCGTTTCTCAGGATGTCATCGGCTAAGCGAAGTTCCGTTGCTCGTAGCCAGAACCATGGATATGGTAGGGATGAGGATCCTCCCGACCAGTCTTCGTTGACAGAGTTCATGCTAGAGATGGAGAGGAACAAGCGTGAGTCTAATCGTTTGTTGGCACGTATCGAGGAGAACACCGCACATCAGTTCAAAGGGTCTGCTACCATTCATGATTTCATTCGCTTGCACCCACCTACTTTTCATCATTCCATCGAGCCACTCGATGCAGATGACTGGCTCCGTAGCATCACCCATAAGCTGCGTTCTGCGAACGTAGCTGAAGATGACAAGGTCACTTATGCCACATACCACCTGGAAGGTCCTGCTAGTCTTTGGTGGCAGAACTATGAGACTTTGCTTCCAGCCGGCCAGATTCCTACCTGGAAGGATTTCACTGAGTCTTTTCGTGAGCATCACATTCCCCAGGCCCTTCTTGATCGCAAGAGAGAAGAGTTCTGTAGTTTCACCCAGAGTAAGATGGCTGTTGATGCTTATAGCAGAGAGTTTGAGAACCTCGCCCGTTATGCCACAGAAGAAGTGTCCACGGACGCCAAGAAGCAAGCTAGGTTCCGGAAGGGTCTCAACCCCAAGTTGCGTCGTGATCTCCACCTGCATCATTGTGATACATTCCAAGCCCTTGTGAACAAAGCCATCAATGCAGAGACAGCTCAGCTCACTTACGAGGAGTCTCGTAAGCACACCCGTGATTTGGGATCCTCCTCTGGCTCTAGCTCCCAGAAGCGCCGGATTTGGGTTCCAAACTCCGCTCTTCCTTCCGGATATGCACCGAGGCCATCCTATGTGGTGCCTTCTCCAGCTCAGTCGTATGTTCCACCCGGGCCTACTGGTAGACCGTTTGTCAGTGCGGGTCCACGTCCAACCTCAGGGACTTGCTTCACATGCGGGAAGCCAGGACACTATGCACGTGACTGCTCTCAGACTAGTTATGCTCCACCCCAGCCCGAGAAGACTGTTGGCTGTATTAAGCCATCACGCAAGATGATCAGTGTCAAGTCAGCCCCTACTGAACGTGGACGTGTGCATCACGTCTCAGCTAAAGACGCTCATGATGATCCAGATGTCGTTCTTAGCACACTCCTCGTCAATTGTCACCCAGCATCAGTTCTATTCGATACTGGAGCATCTCACTCCTTCATTTCTGAAGGCTATGCTCGTTTGCACGACATGTCATTTTGCGATATGCCAACTCCGCTAGTCATCCAAACTCCTGGATCCAAATGGCAAACCTCTAGTGTAAGCCATGGTAACGAAATCCTTGTTGACAGACTTGTATTCCTTGCATCACTTGTAGCCCTCAAGTCCTCAGATATTAACATCATCTTGGGTATGGACTGGATGACAGCTCATCATGCCAAGATTGATTGTTACACAAGATCTGTTCAACTTACACACCCATCTGGCAAGATAGTCACCGTCTCCACTAGAGTTGCAAAGCGTCAGCTCTATTCTCTTAATGCCAGCCCTCTTCCAGACCTTGAAGATATCCCGGTAGTCCGTGACTTTCCGGATGTCTTTCCAGAGGAACTGCCAGGTGTTCCCCCTGACAGAGATGTAGAGTTCGTCATAGATCTTATCCCAGGAACAGCTCCAATCTCCCGGAGACCTTACAAGATGGCACCCCTAGAACTAGCCGAGCTTAAGAAACAACTCGATGAGTCCTTGCAAAAGGGTTTCATCCGTCCTAGTTCTTCTCCTTGGGCTTGCCCCGTCCTCTTCGTCAAGAAGAAAGACGGTACGGACCGGATGGTTGTAGATTATCGTCCCGTTAATTTGGTCACGATAAAGAACAAGTATCCGCTTCCCAGGATCAACGACCTGTATGATCAGCTCGCTGGATCCTCAGTCTTTTCCAAGATGGATTTAAGGTTAGGCTACCATCAAATCAAGATCAGAAATGGGGACATTCCCAAGACAGCTTTTGTTACTCGTTATGGTCAGTACGAGTACACCGTCATGTCCTTTGGCCTAACCAACGCCCCAGCCACATTCTCCCGCCTGATGAACTCGATCTTCATGGAGTACTTAGATAAGTTCGTCGTGGTTTACCTCGATGATATTCTTATTTACTCGAAGAACGAGGAAGAGCATGCCGAACATCTTAGACTTGTGTTAGAAAAACTCAGAGAACACCGCCTTTATGCCAAGTTCTCCAAGTGTGAATTTTGGTTGCCAGAAGTGACCTACCTAGGCCACGTAATCTCTGGTAAGGGCATTGCTGTCAATCCCGAGAGAGTTCAAGCCGTTCTCGATTGGACTCCACCTGAGACCGTTAAACAAGTTAGGAGTTTCCTTGGTCTAGCCAGCTATTGTCGCCGCTTTGTTGAAAACTTCTCCAAAGTAGCCAAACCCCTCACGGAACTTCTCAAGAAAGATAAAAAGTTCGAGTGGTCCCCACAGTGTGAGTACAGTTTTCAGGAACTGAAAAGACGCCTGACTTCTGCTCCCATACTTGTGCCACCGGATTTCACTAAAGACTTTATTATCTACTGCGACGCCTCACGACAGGGACTAGGTTGCATCCTTATGCAGGGTCGTCATGTGATTGCCTATGCATCCCGACAGTTGCATCCACATGAGGAGAATTATCCTACACATGATCTAGAGCTTGCAGCCGTAGTCCATGCACTCAAGACCTGGCGACATTACCTCCTTGGTAAACGTTGCGAGATCTACACCGATCACCAGAGTCTCAAGTATATCTTCACCCAACCGGATCTGAACCTTAGGCAAAGACGTTGGTTGGAGTTAATCACAGATTATGATCTAGGGATTACCTACACCCCAGGCAAAGCCAATGTCATGGCTGATGCTCTAAGTCGTAAATCCTATTGCAACAATCTCATGTTGCAGCAAGGCCAACCACTTCTCCATGAGGAATTCTGTAAGCTTAACCTTCACATTGCTCCTCGCGGATTCCTTTCTACCTTGGTGGCGAAACCTACCCTTGAGGATCAGATCATCTCTGACCAGAAGTTTGATAGGGGGGTTATTCGCATTAAGAGAAACATTAAGAAGGGAGTTGGTGGATGTTTCTCTATGGATGATCGTGGTGTTGTTTTCTTTGAGAATCGCTTGGTGGTTCCCAAGAATCAACATCTGCGACAATTGATTCTTAAGGAGGCGCATGAATCCCCTCTCACGATTCATCCCGGTAGTACTAAGATGTATCAGGACCTACGCCAGAGGTTCTGGTGGACTAGGATGAAAAGAGAAATCGCTGAGTTCATTGCTAAATGTGACGTTTGTCGTCGCGTTAAGGCAGAGCATCAAAGACCTGCTGGCACCCTTCAGCCTTTAGCTATTCCTGAATGGAAATGGGATAAAGTTGGTATGGACTTCATTACCGGCTTTCCCAGGACCAAAAGAGGGAATAACGCTATCTTCGTAGTCGTTGATCGTCTTTCCAAAGTGGCTCACTTCCTTCCTGTTCGAGAAAATATCACTGCTAGTCAGCTTGCTGACTTATATATTTCTCGAATAGTGTCACTGCATGGTGTTCCACTAGAGATCAATTCAGACCGTGGCAGCCTTTTCACTTCTCATTTCTGGGAGAGTTTCCAAACTGCCATGGGAACCCATCTTTCCTTCAGTACCGCTTTCCACCCTCAGTCGAGTGGTCAGGTGGAACGGGTCAATCAAATTCTCGAAGACATGCTCAGAGCTTGCGTTATCTCATTCGGTATGGATTGGGAGAAATGTCTTCCTTTTGCCGAGTTTGCTTATAACAATAGCTACCAATCCAGCCTCAAGAAAGCTCCTTTTGAGGTTCTCTATGGACGAAGATGTCGAACACCTTTGAACTGGTCAGAAACCGGTGAAAGACAATTCTTTGGACCGGATATGATCCAGGAGGCAGAAGAGCAAGTTCGCATCATTCGTGAGAATTTGAAAACAGCCCAGTCTCGTCAGAAGAGCCAGTACGATCGTCATCATAAGGATATGACTTATGAGATTGGCGACCAAGCTTACCTTCGGGTTACTCCTTTGAAGGGTACCCATCGTTTCGGTATCAAGGGCAAGTTGGCTCCTCGATACATTGGTCCCTTTCGCATTCTCGCTAAACGAGGAGAGGTTGCCTACCAATTGGAACTACCCCCACATCTTTCTCGAGTTCATGATGTCTTCCACGTCTCTCAACTCAGGCGTTGCTTCTCGGATCCCATCCGCGGAGTGGACCACGAAACGCTTGATCTCCAAGATAACCTCACATACCGAGAGTACCCGGTTCGCATTCTTGATCAAGCAGAGCGTGTTACTCGACGTCAGAACATCAAGTTTCTCAAAGTTCAGTGGTCTCATCATTCCGAGAGAGAAGCTACCTGGGAGCGAGAAGATCGTCTTCGACTGGAGTACCCCGCTTTCTTTCCGTCGACCCCTGAATCTCGAGACGAGATTCTTTCAAGTGGGGGCGAGTTGTCACATCCCTAGTCTGGTATGACTTAGGCTAGCTAGCTATTTGTGCATCATATTTAAATTTCATTTAAATTGAAATGAGGATTGGTGGAACCCTCAGAATCATTTTTAAAAAATGACCCAAATAAAAATTGCTCCAAAGGGTCCAAGAAAATGCTCATGATGCCCTCTAAAAATATTGGACAGAGATAAAAATCAAAACAATATTTTTAGGAGCTCATGGATATTTATTTTGGCCATTTGGATTAATTCGATAATTATTTGCTTTGGAAATATATTATTATATATTGAAATATGGTCCAAAAATTGTGCCTTTTATAAGGAGCCCTGGAATAATACCCTTAGCCCCTATAAAAATTGGCATAAGCAAATAAAATGGTTTAGTATTTTATTAAACCAAACAAATGTCAGAAAAAATAGAAAAGGGAATTAAAAAAATAGGAAAACCTCACCTGTGCTTACCTGGGGCTCTCCCCTGCGCAGCCCAGCAGCAGCAGGCCGGCCCAGCCAGGAGGTGGCCCAGCCCACCTGCCCCCCCCCTCCTCTGTCGTCTTCCTTCCCGACAGGGGAACGGAGTGTGGCCGGCGCGCGCGCGCGCCACCGCGCCACGCCTCCTCCCTCCCTGCCTGCTTGTCCTCCCCTCGCCGCTCTGGATGGACCGCACGTCGCCACGCAGCCGCCCCGGTCTTTTTCCCCTCCCTCTCGCTCTCCCTCCTCCCTGGTTCTCTCTTCCCCGAGCGCACCCGAGCGCAGCCGCCGCCATCGCTCGCCGTTGCCATAGCCACCGCCTCCCCCTCGCCTCCCCGTCGTCCCCAGGAGCTCCGCCTCGTCGCCAGCTACCTCCTCGCCGAGCCACGCAAGCCGGAGTGCCCCGTGGAGCCGTCGCCGTCGCCAAATTCGACTCCGGCCGCCGTGGATCCTCGCCGGCGATTCGGGAGCTACCGGGCATCCCCGACCTCGCCCTCGCGCTCGCTGGTTCCGCGGTGAGCCCCCGCACCGAACCCCCTCCTCCCCGTGTCCGTTTGCGCCGTCTAGGCCTTAGCTCCGCCATGGCCGAAGCTCGCCTCCGCTCGAGCTTGTCGCCGGCGTTGCTCCGGCGACCTTTTGGCCACGCCAGTGCACCTAGCACTCTCGCCGCACCTCGTAGTGCCCCGCTAGCGCTTTAGTTCGCGTGTTTGCACGCTGCAGCCGCGTCCCCGAACACAGCCGAGCTCCGGCCGCCGCCGCAAGCTTGCTCCGGCGAGCTCCGGCGCCCCCGCAGCCCCCCAACCAGCTCCCCTGGTTGCGGACGAAGACGGGCTACGCCCCGGTGGTCTTCGCGCGATCAAACGCCGTCTGTAACGCAAGTCCGGCGAGTCGCCGCCGCGCTAATGGTCGCCGCCGGCCAGAACTCCGGCGGGCTGACGTGGCTTAGCTAATTAGTCACTAATCCCCCACCTACTGACGCTGACCAGTGGGCCCAGGGTTTAGTCAAAGCTAGTCAGCCCGGGTTTGACTCGGGGTTAACCCCAGTGTCACTGACGTGTGGGTCCCACACGTCAGGTTTGACCCTGGACAGCCGCGTTGACCCGCTGACGTCGTGCTGACGTCATGCTGGCGCAGTATATAAATTCTGGATTTAATTAAATCAGGAAATTCCAGAAATTGATTTAAACTTCAAAAATTCATATCAATTCAACCGTAGCTCAGATTAAAATAATTTATATATGAAAATTATCAGAAAAATGCAACCTTTCCATCTGTACTAGTTTCATGCATGAAAAACCAACTTATACATGCTGAATATGGGAAAACACATTATGGCATATATAAGAGACCTAATTTAGAAATGCATTTGAACCTTTGGTTCAAATGGACTTCAAACCAATTGAACACTAGTTGCATTAGCTCAACAGCATCACATCTACATGCCATGTTCATGCATCATATTGTTGCATATGATTGTGTATTGATTGCCGGCACCGTTCCTTCTCGATAGGTCCTGCTCCGGAGACGTTCCAGAGTACCTGTCTGTGAAGCAGTGCCTCCCTTGTTGATTTACCAGGCAAGCAACCCCCCTTGTTCATTTCGATAAAACCCTACTCTCTCGCTCCTGCTCTCAGTTATTGCATTAGGACAACAACGATTCATCTGCTACTTTGTGCTGCGGTAGTTGAACCCATTCCTCTGCATGACCTGTCATTGCCACAGTAAATAGTTGAAACCCACTAGCATGTGTAGGAGTTGATTGAAGCCACTGATGTGTTCCTACCATGCTATGCCTGCTATTGCTTAGAGTTGTGTCAGGTCTGATTCATTGGGAATGAATTGGAGTGTCACGATATGTTCTGATGCTGAGAGTGAAGTGTGTGAACACGATTTGGTAAAGGTAGCGGTGAGAGGCCATGTAGGAGTACATGGTGGGTTGTCTCGCTGGAACCGTCCTTAAGCACTGAGTTCTATGTATGTTGTCCAATGACTCGATACTACCACACATTGGAATGCTTAAGTGCCCCTCTCGACTTATTAACCAACTTGGTCTCTGTCCAGGAGTCGCAACTAGTTTCTGGTGTTTGTAGGTAGTGCTATTTTTCTACCAAGTGGCACCCGGCAGGGTGGGCTTGGGACAGACTAGGCACACGTGGCACGGTGTACCGAGTGGCACCCGGTTGGTGGGCTCGGGAACCCTGCTCACATCGTTTGGGGCCGTGAGCGACACCCCGGCCGGATCTCCTTGCGGATGGAACCCGAATAGGCGATAAACCTGGACTAGAGTCTTGTGTGGTTAGTCAGGTCGTGGCCGACACCCTCGCCAGGCTTCCGCTTGAAGGTTGCCGAGGTACATGACGTGTACATGGCGGTAAGTGGCGAGAGCGTGTGTGAAGAAGTACACCCCTGCAGGGTTAACATGATCTATTCGAATAGCCGGGTCCGCGGTTATGGACTTCTTGGATGCTTACATGGTACATAGACAACTTGAAGTGGATACTATAAAATGCTCAAGACAAGTGTGAGTGCTATGGATGGCCTTCTCGTAGGGAGACGGGGACGAATCCATAGTAGTGTATTGTATGGTGATTAGTGGACTCGTGTTCGTTGTTTCACCTCAAAAGTTTCTGGTAGTCGTAGAATAGGATAGCCACAGAGTCAAAGCTGGCTTGCTGCAACTAAACCCCACATTACCCTCTTGATACAAATGCATGTATGATAGGATCTGATGTAAGTCTTGCTGAGTACCTTTGTACTCATGTTGCTTTATTTATGTTTTTGCAGCGGAGACTTCGGTCTTACTAGGGTTCTCATGGACTTCGACTAGTAGCTAGTACCTCAGCTACGATCTTGATCGGATGTTGTAGATAGCCAGGCTCTTCAGCCTTTTCATTTGTAGATGTCTGTACCCAGACATGTAATGCTTCCGCTTGTTGCTTGTATGCTCTGTATGATGGGTCTAGTGACCCCTGTTTGCAATAATTGCTATGACGGCTCTTCTGAGCCTTTATCTATATGAGTTGTTGAGTTATGCTGTGATGCCATGTTGTACAGCACATACTTGCATGTTATGCGTACATGTAATGTGTATTGCTATGTGTGGGATCTGACTATCTAGTTGTTTATTCTTAGTAGCCTCTCTTACCGGGAAATGTCTCCTAGTGCTTCCACTGAGCCCTGGTAGCTTGCTACTGCTCCGGAACACTTAGGCTGGCCGGCATGTGTCCTTCTTTGATCATGTGTCTGTCCCTTCGGGGAAATGTCACGCGATGAATATCGGAGTCCTGCTAGCCCGCTACAGCCCGGTTCACCGGAGTCCTGTTAGCCCAGTGCTACAGCCTGGATTCACTCGCTGATGACCGACACGTTCGATGCTGGGTCATGAATGCCTGTCCCTGTAAGTTAGTGCCACTTTGGGTTTACGACTAGCCATGTCAGCCCGGGCTCTTTATCATATGGATGCTAGCGACACTATCATATACGTGTGCCAAAATGCGCAAACGGTCCCGGGCAAAGGTAAGACGACACCCGTGGGGATACCGTGCGTGAGGCCGCAAAGCGATATGAGGTGTTACATGCTAGATCGATGTGGCATCGAGTCGGGGTCCTGACATAGGTAGCGTGAGATAGCGATAGCATCGAGACAACTAGCATAGCAAAGATAGTAGTGAGATCTAAGGTGATGGTCATCTTGCCTGAAATCCCGCTAGGAATAAGATCAAGTCCATGAAGAAGACGAACGGGCGTAGTCGAACAAATCCTCATGATCGCAACATAACCGGAACTATCGAGAAGAAACACAACCAGAAAGAAGCAAACAACAGGGTAAACCACCATCACATAAACATGGCATTATGCACAATCGAGTATGATGCATGTCCGGTTTAATGAGGCATGGCAAAGTGCAACAAACAACACTAGAATTTAAGTGGAGCTCAATATGTAACGAGTTGCATATTGACATAACACCACATTCACATATTTAGTTTGATCTCGTTTATGTACACAACAAGTTTAAATGTTGGTTAACATGGCAAGAGGTGAAGCAAAATTAATCTACCTATCTAGGAAAGTTTAAAGGATGCCGGAAACAACAAACAACAATTCCAGAAAATCCCCATATGCATATGAAGTTTATTTAATTCGGAGCTAAAGTTAACTAGTTATGAATTAAATCATTTTAACATGTCATCTAAGCAAATTAATGCAAACAACAATTTTAAACATTTTAAATGTCGTTATCATGATGCGGATGACATATGCATGTTTTATGCAATTTTATGAAAATGTTGACATGAGCATGTTATGAAGCATTTGGTCACCATGGCGGAACGAAAGGGGTGCCACGACAACATCAACGGAAATGGTGCCACGGCAACATTCCGATGATCCGAGAACTCATCGAGATGTCGGTGCAAAAGAAAGTGTGGACTTACGGAACATGCAAAAGATGGTGGGGTGATCCCAGTTATCGGGTTCCCGCGTGTTGGCTGCAAGGCAAACGAGGAATGCGCAAGCGACAATTCGGACACGATGCAAACACGAGCATCGCATACAACACATGCATACGTCCATGGACGGTCGTCTCGGGGTTATACCTTCAAAGCGTGCATTTTGGAGCGGTTCGGTTTGATGGGATGTTGTTGTTCACGGGTCGTCGCGGAAGTAGTGGTACACGTGTCAAAGCTGAACTGGACGAATCCCCGCGCCGGTAGACGTACACGGTTCATAGACGTTCGGGTCATCGGTAGAGGTACTTGACGCATCATCGGGTGTAGTCGCACATGAGGGTGTTGACGAATCCGAAGGGGTACTTGGCGATCCAAAATGATGTTGTTCGAGCACGTCTTGGTTGTTCAACGCACATGGCCGGTGGTCGTGCAGGGGCTCCCGAGGAGATGCAAATGAACGCAGTTGGTGCCCGGCTGGTGATAATCCAGAAGTATAGGGTATCACAACAGTTTTCGAAGGTAGAGTATTCAACCCAAATTTATAGATTCGACACAATGGGAGCCAAAGAATATATGAAGGTATTAGCAGCTGAGTTGTCAATTCAACCACACCTGGAGATTAATTATCTGCAACACAGTGATTAGTAGCACAATAGTATGACAGTTTTGATGATAGCAGTAGTAGCAATGGTAACGGTAATAGTGATAGCAGTGACATTGTAGCAGTAACGATAGCAGTAGCAGTAACGATAGCAGTAGCAGTAATAACTTAGCAAGAAGAGTATAAGATAAATTCGTATGCGTTGGATCGGTGACTCGTCGGACATCATGAGATAGTTATAACCTAGGGCGATACAGCACTAGCTCCAGTTCATAAATATAATGTAGGCATGTATTCCATAAATTGTCATGCGTGCTTATGGAAAGAACTTGCATAACATCTTTTGTCCTACCCTCCCATGGTAGCGGGGTCCTATTGGAAACTAAGGGATATTAAGGCCTCCTTTTAATAGAGAACCGGAACAAAGGATTAACACATGGTGAATACATGAACTCCTCAAACTACGGTCATCACCGGGAGTGGTCCCGACTGTTGTCACTCCGGGGTTGCCGGATCATAAAACGTTGTAGGTGACTATAACTTGCAAGATCGGATCTAGAACATAGATATAATGGTGATAACATAAACGGTTAAGATATGAAATCAAGGCACCTGGGCCCAAAGTCACAAGCATTAAGCATGGCAAAGTCATAGCAACATCAATCTCAGACCATAGCGGATACTAGTGATCAGGCCCTAACAAAACTAACTTGATTACATGATGAATCTCATCCAACTCCTCACTAACCAGCGTGCCTTCGAAGGAATTACTCACTCCCGGTGGGGAGCATCATGGAATTGGCGATAGAGATGTGTTGGTGATGGTGAAGATTGAAGATCCCCCTCTTCGTAGCCCCAAATGGACTCCAGATCTGCCCTCCCGATGAAGAACAGGAGACGGCGGCGGTTCCGTCTCGTGAAACGCGATAATTCTTTCTCCTTGATTTTTTATGGAATAATGTGATTTTATAGCGCCAGTTTGAGGGTCAGCGGGGCCACCAAGTGTGCAGCACCCACCTGGGCGCGCCTGGCGGGCAGGCGCGCCCTGGTGGGTTGTGCCCACCCAGGTGTCCCCCTCAGGTACCTCCTGGCTCCAAAAATTCTCTTATTTGATATAAAAAAACCTCGCAAAGTTTCGTCCCATTCCGAGAACTTTTATTTCTGCACAAAAACAACACCATGGTAGTTCTGCTGAAAACAACGTTAGTCCGGGGTTAGTTTCATTCAAATCATGCAAATTAGAGTCCAAAACAAGAGGAAAAGCATTAGGAAAAGTAGATACATTGGAGACGTATCAGCTGGCTATGGTACTTCCTGCTTGTCGAGGAGCATGTCGACGAGGCTCTTCTCGAAGACATGCAACAGGGTTCGGGCGAAGGTCTTGGTGACCATGGCGATTGTGAACAGAGGAAGCAAGCTCTTGCGGTCGTGCGAGCAGGTGGTCAACGTGAGCGAGGCGCTCGTCTCCTGGCTCGACCTCGAGCATCAGGACGAAGATGAACGTGGTGGCAGGAACTCTGCCAGACGACGGCGGGGCTGGGGCGACAAAATGCGCAGGGGACGGTAGGGAATGGAGCGGCGTCGTGGCAGTCGAGATCCTGCCGGATCCGGGGCAACTTGGATGATGAATCCAGCAAGATGGTGCGGGGCGGCAGCCGGCAATGGCTTCGGTGGCCGGCGCGGTCAAGGGAGGAGGCGAACGGGCGCGGCTCCATGGCGAGGTGGCAACGCATAGAAGAGGCAAAGAAGAGGTGGTCTGTGGAGTGCTTGCGGTGGGAGGAGGAGGTGCGGCATGGGGCAGGTGTCAGTGTCAAAACCGGCGGATCTCGGGTAGGGGGTCCCGATCTGTGCGTCTAGGATCGAAGGTAACAGGAGACAGGGGACACAATGTTTACCCAGGTTTGGGCCCTCTCTATGGAGGTAATACCCTACTTCCTGCTTGATTGATCTTGATGAATATGAGTGTTACAACAGTTGATTGATAACCCACAAGTATAGGCGATCGCAACAGTTTTCGAGGGTAGAGTATTCAACCCAAATTTGTTGATTCGACACAAGGGGAGCCAAAGAATATTCTCAAGTATTAGCACCTGAGTTGTCAATTCAACCACACTTGGAAACTTAGTATCTGCAGCAAAGTGTTTAGTAGCACAGTAATATGATAGTGGTGGTAACGGTAACAAAAGTAAAGGAAGCAAAAGTAATATTTTTGGTATTTTATAGTGATTGTAACAGTAGCAGCGGGAAAGTAAATAAGCGAGAACCAGTATATGGAAAGCTCATAGGCACCGGATCAGTGATGGATAATTATGCCGGATGCTGTTCATCATGTAACAGTCATAACATAGGGTGACACAGAACTAGCTCCAATTCATCAATGTATTGTAGGCATGTATTCCGTATATAGTCATACGTGCTTATGGAAAAGAACTTGCATGACACCTTTTGTCGTACCCTCCCGTGGCAGCGGGGTCCTATTGGAAACTAAGGGATATTAAGGCCTCCTTTTAATAGAGAACTAGAACAAAGCATTAGCACATAGTGAATACATGAACTCCTCAAACTATGGTCATCACCGGGAGTGGTCCCGATTATTGTCACTTCGGGGTTGCCGGATTGTAACACATAGTAGGTGACTATAGACTTGCAAGATAGGATCAAGAACACACATATATTCATGAAAACATAATAGGTTCAGATCTGAAATCATGGCACTCGGGCCCTAGTGACAAGCATTAAGCATAGCAAAGTCATAGCAACATCAATCTCAGAACATAGTTGATACTAGGGATCAAACCCTAACAAAACTAACTCGATTACATGATAAATCTCATCCAACCCATCACCGTCCATCAAGCCTATGATGGAATTACTCATGCATGGCGGTGAGCATCATGAAATTGGTGATGGAGGATGGTTGATGATGACGACGGCGACGAATCCCCCTCTTTGGAGCCCCGAACGGACTCCAGATCAACCCTCCCAAGAGGTTTTAGGGCTTGGCGGCGGCTCCGTATCGTAAAACGCGATGATTTCTTCTCTCTTATTTTTTCTCTCCGAAAGCAGATATATAGAGTTGGAGTTGGCGTCAGAGGGCATCCAAGGGGCCCACGAGGTAGGGGGCGCGCCCTAGAGAGGGGGGGCGCCCCCACCCTCGTGGACAAGGTGTGGGCCCCCTGGTCTTCATCTTTGGCAAGGATTTTTTATTATTTTTTTTAGATGTTCCGTGGAGTTTCAGGTCATTCTGAGAATATTTGTTTTCTGCACATAAAACAACATCATGGCAATTCTGCTGAAAACAGCGTCAGTCCGGGTTAGTTCCATTCAAATCATACAAGTTAGAGTCCAAAACAAGGGCAAAAGTGTTTGGAAAAGTAGATACGGCGGAGACGTATCAACTCCCCCAAGCTTAAACCCTTGCTTGTCCTCAAGGAATTCAGTTGACAAACTGAAAGAAAGAAAAACTTTTACAAACTTTGTTTGCTCTTGTTGTTGTAAATATGTCAAGCCAGCATTCAAGTTTTCAGCAAAATATCATAACTAACCACATTTGCAATAATTCTCAGGTCTCATAATTACTCATATCAATAGCATAATCAACTAGCGAGCCATAATAATAAATCTCGGATGACAACACTTTCTCAAAACAAATCATAATAAGATATAACAAGATGGTATCTCGCTAGCCCTTTCTGAGACCGCAAAACATAAATGCAGAGCACCTTTAAAGATCAAGGACTGACTAGACATTGTAATTCATGGTAAAAGAGATCCAATCATAGTCATACCCAATATATTAACAGTGATGAATGCAAATGACAGCTGTGCTCTCCAGCTAGTGCTTTTTAATAAGAGGGTGATGACTCAGCATAAAAGTAAATGGATAGGCCCTTCGCAGAGGGAAGCAGGGATTTGTAGAGGTGCCAGAGCTCGGTTTTGAAATAGAGATAAATTGCATTTTGAGCGATATACTTTCATTGTCAACATAGCAACTAAGAGATGGCGATATCTTCGATGCTAAACACATTATAGGCGGTTCCCAAACAGAATGGTAAAGTTTATACTCCCCCTCCACCAACAAGCATCAATCCATGACTTGCTCGAAACAACGAGTGTCTCCAACATACATCAGGTCCCAGGGGGAGTTTTGTTTGCAATTAATTTTGATTTAGTTTGCATAAAGCATGGGACTGGGCATCCCGGTGACCAGCCATTTTCTCGTGAGTGAGGAGCGGAGTCCACTCCTCTTGAGAATAACCCGCCTAACACGGAAGATAAGGACAGCCTTGGTTGATACATGAGCTATTCGAGCATACAAAACAAAATGTTTATTTGAAGGTTTAGAGTTTGGCACATACAAATTTACTTGGGACGGCAGGTAGATACCGCATATAGGAAGGTATAGTGGACTCATCTGGAATAACGTTGGGGTTTAAGGGATTGGATGCACAAGCAGTATTCCCACTTAGTACAAGTGAAGGCTCTGAAAAGACTGGGAAGAGACCAACTAGAGAGCGACAACAACCATGTACATGCATTAAAATTAATAAACATTGGATGCAAGCATGAGTAGTATATAATCCACCATGAACATAAATATCATGAAGGCTATGTTGATTTGTTTCAACTACATGCGTGAACATGTGCCAAGTCAAGTCACTTAAATCATTCAAAGGAGGATACCACCCCATCATACCACATCATAATCATCTCAATAGCATGTTGGCACACAAGGTAAACCATTATAACTCATAGCTAATCAAGCATGGCACAAGCAACTATGATATCTAATTGTCATTGCAAACATGTTTATTCATAATAAGCTGAATCAGGAACAACGGGCTCATCATATTTACAAAAACAAAAGAGGTCAAGTTCATACCAGCTTTTCTCATCTCAGTCAGTCCATCATATATCATCATAATTCCCTTTCACTTGCATGACCAAATGGTGTGAATAATAATAAGAGTGCACGTGCATTGGACTAAGCTGGAATCTGCGAGCATTCAATAAACAGGAGAAGACAAGGCAATATGGGCTCTTTGGTTAATTCAACAACAATGGATATAAGAGCCACTTCTACAATTTAATCATGGTCTTCTCCTACTGACCCCCAAAGAAAAGGAAAGAAATAAAAACTATTTACACGGGAAAGCTCCCAACAAGCAAAAGAAGAACGGGAAATATTTTTGGGTTTTCTTTTTAATTACCACTACTACAGTAGAAAAGTAAACTACTACTAATTTTTTTGGTTTTTCTTAAGGTTTATTAAACACACAAGAAGAAAACAGGAAAAAGGAAAATAAACTAGCATGGATATTGCAATGACAGAGTATGAGCACCGACATCTAGCAATGAGTGTCTGTGAACATAAATGTAATGTCGGTGAGAAATACGTACTCCCCCAAGCTTAGGCTTTTGGCATAAGTTGGTCTATTGCCAGGGATAGCCTGGCGGATACCCGTAGGTGTAGCTGGGGTCATACTGCGACGAAGAATAGCTGGGATCAGACTGTGATGCCGAGGTTATTCCCTGCTGAGCTGCAGCGTGGAGTCGGGCTGCCTCTGCTCTCCTCTCGTACTCATCTGCCTCCTCTCTGGTAATAGTATATCTTCCTTTTGTCTGTGAATCAAAAAGGGCAGGAGTAGGGAGAGTAATACGGACAACATGCCATTTGTTAAAAAATAAATGATATAAAAGAGGTGATTCAGGCCTCTCGACAAAATGATGTGAAGCCATGGAGTCATAATCTAAATATACAGGGGGCTACTCCGTATCACCCTCATGGATGTCTATCTCAAGAAAATTAGCCAAGCGGGTTGCACAAATTCCTCCAAAGAAATCTCCATTATGTCTATTATGATGCAACCTACGAGCTACAATGGCTCCCAAATGATAAGATTGGTCTCCTAACACAACACTCCTGAGAATGCTAAGGTCAGGGACACACATGTGACAAGCTTCATCCTTAGCATTTATGCATCTACCGATGAAGAGAGCAAAGTAATGTATAGCAGGAAAGTGAATGCTCCCTATGGTAGCTTGCGTTATATCTCTAGATTCCCCTACAGTTATACTAGCAAGAAAGTTTCTAAATTCAGATTTAGGGGGATCCCTAACACTACCCCATTATGGAAGTTTGCAAGTAGAAGTGAAATCCTCTAAGTCCATGATATAAGATTTGTCATAAAGATCAAACATGACTGAAGGAGAATTACGCGAAGATTAATACTCAAACCTCCTCACAAATGTACATATGAGATCATGATACTAGGGGCATTTGTTAGCCTCAAAATCCTCAAGACCGGCATTGCGCAGATATGATTTAAATTCTTCTTTAATTCCAGCACGGTCCATAAATTTTTCCGATGGCCATTCACAAGGCCGCACTAGAGCGTCTCTTGGTGGATCCTCGTCAGCATCACGCATAGCAATCCTGGGTCCTTGCTTCTTAGAAGAACCAGCTTGGAACATCTTCCTAAGCAAAGTGCTTTTCTCTGAAAAATTTCTGAAATTTTTAGTAACTTCAAACAAAAGTGAACCAACTTCAATAAAACCGATAGCAACTACTCCTACAAGTGCCTAGAGCCTATATCAAGCATTAGAACTACTTGGAACCATATAAATTTGACATGCAAGCTCAAGAACGTGGTCACCTATGCAGCACAAATTTGCAAAGAATAAAGCACTAGAACAAAAACTAATTGGACCAATGGATGAGTCACATACCAAGGAACAATCTCCCCAAGCAGTTTTGCGAGAGGTGCTTTGAGCAAGGAGATCGAAAATCACAGCAAAAGTGGCTGGAACTCGTGCTTGAGTTGGTTTTTTGTGTTTGTGTGAGGCAGAGGAAGAAGATGGGTGCTGGGATAAGTGGAGGAGGGCTACCAGGGGCCCACGAGGCAGGGGGCGCGCCCTCCACCCGCGTGGCCAGGTGGCAGCTCCCCCCGCGGTAATTTTTGCACAGTAAATCCTCAAATATTCCTGAAAAAATCATATTAAATTGGCATGGCATTC
Organism: Triticum aestivum; assembly: GCF_018294505.1. Classification (NCBI taxonomy): domain Eukaryota; kingdom Viridiplantae; phylum Streptophyta; class Magnoliopsida; order Poales; family Poaceae; genus Triticum; species Triticum aestivum. The sequence goes on from NC_057803.1 coordinate 633,557,865, forward strand.
TGAGGACTTTTATTTTCGGGATATTTTTATATTGCACATATAAGCCAGTAAACAGAGAGAAAAATACTATTTTTACTTTATTTCTACTAAATAACAGAAAGTATAGAAGGGGTACAGAAGTTTGTGCTTCTAGTTTCATCCATCTCATGCTCATAAAAAAGAATCCACTAACAAGGTTGATCAAGTCTTGTTAACAAACTCATTCCGATAATCATGAAACCGGAGAAATTTCGAATAACACTAAGATACCTCAATGGGGATATGCACATCCCCAATAATAAGTATATCATATTTCTTTTTGACAGTAGGAAGAGGAAATTCAAAACCTCCAACTATAATCGATGGAATCTTTCCAATGGAGTTGATACTATGAACTTGAGGTTGCTTCCTCGGAAAGTGTACCGTATGCTCATTACCATTAACATGAAAAGTGACATTGCCTTTGTTGCAATCAATAACAGCCCCTTCAGTATTAAGAAAAGGTCTTCCAAGAATAATATACATACTATCATCCTCGGGAATATCAAGAATAACAAAGTCCGTTAAAATAGTAACGTTTGCAACCACAACAGGCACATCCTCACAAATACCGACGGGTATAGCAGTTGATTTATCAGCCATTTGCAAAGATATTTCAATAGGTGTCAACTTATTCAAGGCAAGTCAACAATATAAAGAGAGAGGCATAACACTAACACCGGCTCCAAGATCACATAAAGCAGTTTTAATATAATTTCTTTTAATGGAGCAAGGTATAGTAGGTACTCCGGGATCTCCAAGTTTCTTTGGTATTCCACCCTTAAAAGTATAATTCGCAAGCATGGTGGAAATTTCAGCTTCCGGTATCTTTCTTTTATTAGTAATGATATCCTTCATATATTTAGCATAAGGATTTGTTTTGAGCACATCAGTTAATCGCATACGTAAAAACTAGGTCTAATCATTTCAGCAAAGCGCTCAAAATCCTCATCATCCTTTTTCTTGGATGGTTTGGGAGGAAAAGGCATGCGTTTCTGAACCGATGGTTCTCTTTCTTTACCATGTTTCTTAGCAACAAAGTCTCTTTTATCATAACGTTGATTCTTTGATTGTGGGTTATCAAGATCAACAGCAAGTTCAGTTTCTACATCATTATCATTACTAGGTTGAGCATCATCATGAACATCATCATTAATATTTTCACTAGGTTCATGTTCATTACCAGATTGTGTTTCAGCATCAGACATAGAGATATCATTTGGATTATTAGGTGGTTCAACAATAGGTTCACTAGAAGTTTGCACAGTTCTATCATTTTTCTTTTTCTTCTTTTTAGAAGAACTAGGAACATCAATATTATTTCTTTGAGAATCTTTCTCGATTCTCTTAGGGTGGCCTTCAGGATACAAAGGTTCTTGAGTCATTCTACCAGTTCTAGTAGCCACTCTAATAGCATAATCATTTTTCTTACTATTCATTTCATCAAGCACTTCTGTTTGAGCTTTAAGTACTTGTTCTACCTGAGTGGTAACCATAGAAGCATGTTTGCTAACAAGTTTAAGTTCACTTTTAATATGAGCCATATAATCACCCAAGTATTTAATCATATCGGAATCATATTTCAATTTTCTACCCAAATAAACATTAAAATTTTCTTGTTTGACAATAAAATTGTCAAACTCATCAAAGCATTGCCTAGCAGACTTATAGTGAGGGATATCACCTTCATCAAATCTATAGAGATAACTTACCTTTACTACCTGTGTCGGGATATCGGGATCAAGAGGTTCTTCAATAAATAAAGGATTAAGATCATATACTTCTTCGACAGGCGGTAGATTAAGACCATGTATTTCTTCAATAGGAGGTAAATTCTTAACATCTTCAGCTTTAATACCTTTTTCTTTCATAGATTTCTTTGCCTCTTGCATATCTTTGGGACTGAGAAATAGAACACCTCTCTTCTTCGGAGTTGGTTTAGGAATAGGCTCAGTAATTGGAGCAGGAGCTGGCTCATGAGGTGCCCAATTATTTTCATTTGTCAACATATTATTCAATAGAATTTCAGCTTCATCCGGTGTTCTTTCCCTGAAAAGAGAACCAGCACAACTATCCAGGTAATCTCTGGAAGCATCGGTTAGTCCATTATAAAAGATATCAAGTATTTCAGGTTTCTTAAGCGGATGATCAGGCAAAGCATTAAGTAGCTTGAGAAGCCTCCCCCAAGCTTGTGGGAGACTCTCTTCTTTAATTTGCACAAAGTTGTATATTTCCCTCAAAGCAGCTTGTTTCTTATGAGCAGGGAAATATTTAGTAGAGAAGTAATCAATCATATCCTGGGGATTACGCACACAACCAGGATCAAGAGAATTAAACCATATCTTAGCATCACCCTTTAATGAGAACGGAAATATCTTAAGTATATAAAAGTAGCGCGATCTCTCATCATTAGTGAACAGGGCAGCTATATCATTTAACTTAGTAAGATGTGCCACAATAGTTTCAGATTCATAGCCATAAAAAGGATCAGATTCAATCAAAGTAATTATATCAGGATCAACAGAGAATTCATAATCCTTATCAGGAACATAGATAGGTGAAGTAGCAAAAGCAGGGTCGGGTTTCATTTTATCTCTAAGTGATTCTTTGTTCCATTTAACTAATAACCTCTTGAGATCATATCTATCTTTGCAAGCTAAAATAGCGGCAGAGGATTCCATATCAAAAAGATATCCCTCAGCAATAACAGGCATATTTTCATCATCACTTTCATCATCGTATTCAGATTCAATAATTTCTTTTTCTCTAGCCCTGGCAATTTATTCATCAAGAAATTCACTAAGGGGCACAGTAGTATCAGGCATAGAAGGTGTTTCATCATAAGTATCATGCATAGCAAAAGTGGCATCATCAATAACATGCGACATATCGGAACGAATAGCAGAAGCAGGTTTAGGTGTCGCTAGCTTACTCATAACAGAAGGTGAATCAAGTGCAGAGGTAGATGGCAGTTCCTTACCTCCCCTCATAGTTGAGGGATAAATTGTTGTCTTAGCGTCTTTCAAGTTCTTCATGGTGTCCAGCAGATATAAATCCCAAGTGACTCAAACAATAGAGCTATGCTCCCCGGCAACGGCGCCAAAAATTAGTCTTGATAACCCACAAGTATAGGGGATCGCAACAGTTTTCGAGCGTAGAGTATTCAACCCAAATTTATTGATTCGACACAAGGGGAGCCAAAGAATATTCTCAAGTATTAGAAGCTGAGTTATCAATTCAACCACACTTGGAAACTTAGTATCTGCAACAAAGTGTTTAGTAGCACAGTAATATGATAGTGGTGGTAAAGGTAACAAAAGTAAAGGAAGCAAAAGTAATATTTTTGGTATTTTGTAGTGATTGTAACAGTAGCAGCGGGAAAGTAAATATGCGAGAACCAGTATATGGAAAGCTCATAGGCACCGGATCAGTGATGAATAATTATGCCGGATGTGGTTCATCATGTAACATTCATAACATAGGGTGACACAGAACTAGCTCCAATTCATCAATGTAATGTAGGCATGTATTCCGTATATAGTCATACGTGATTATGGAAAAGAACTTGCATGACATCTTTTTTCCTACCCTCCCATAGTAGCGTGGTCCTATTGGAAACTAAGGGATATTAAAGCCTCCTTTTAATAGAGAACCGGAACAAATCATTAGCACATAGTGAATACATGAACTCCTCAAACTATGGTCATCACTGGGAGTGGTCCTGATTATTGTCACTTCGGGGTTGCCGGATCATAACACATAGTAGGTGACTATAGACTTGCAAGATAGGATCAAGAACACACATATATTCATGAAAACATAATAGGTTCAGATCTGAAATCATGGCACTCGGGCCCTAGTGACAAGCATTAAGCATAGCAAAGTCATAGCAACATCAATCTCAGAACATAGTGGATACTAGGGATCAAACCCTAACAAAACTAACTCGATTACATGATAAATCTCATCCAACCCATCACCGTCCAGCAAGCCTACAATGGAATTACTCACGCACGGCGGTGAGCATCATGAAATTGGTGATGGAGGATGGTTGATGATGACGACGGCGACGAATCCCCCTCTCCGCAGCCCCGAACGGACTCCAGATCAGCCCTCCGGAGAGGTTTTAGGGCTTGGCGGCGGCTTCGCATCGTAAAATGCAATGATTTCTTCTCTCTTATTTTTTTTTCTCCGAAAGCGGATATATAGAGTTGGAGTTGGCGTCGGATGGCATCCAGAGGGCCCATGAGGTAGGGCGCGTGCCCTAGAGGGGGGGCGCCCCCACCCTCGTGGAAAGGGTGTGGGCCCCCTAGTCTTCATCTTTGGCGAGGATTTTTTATTATTTTTTCTAAGATGTTCCGTGGAGTTTCAGGTCATTCCGAGAATATTTGTTTTCTGCAAATAAAACAACATCATGGCAATTCTGCTGAAAACAGCGTCAGTCCGGGTTAGTTCCATTCAAATCAAGATACCGGATATCCATCCGGCACACCAAGGAAGGCCCCGATGGCTAGCCCTCCGAATGGTTATGTATCGAGGAAGTTATGCTTCCCGATCTGGTTCGAAAGGGCCTTCACAAATTTGCGGTCGTCCCGCTGAAGAAACGCCACAGTTGGCGTCCCCGGAGTCTTGAAGAAGGACATAGCGCGGAGGTTCGTCAGCTAATCGGCAAGATAAGAGAGCTCGCTTGGTCCGGGCTCACAGTAATCAAGGTGATGGAGATCTCCATAGCATGAGGGGTTCAGTTGCTCCAATACAGAGGGCTTCCCATGTGGGACTACAATGAGGAGGATGACGCCTCTCACTGTGGCCAGAAAGGTCCGGATACCCCTGCCGATTTGGCCAAGATATTGGCCGAACTGTTCAAAGGGGAGGAAAAGGAATTTCTTCGCATCAAGCTCAGAGACGGGTACTCTATGTATAACCCTCCAAGTTGGGTAAGGTCCGACACCTCTGTTTTTACTCCCTCCATCTCCGAATTGCCTTTGGTAAATTTCTGGTTTGTTTGCTTATGACAGCACTGGCGAAAGGTCACTGAGGGATTCCATAGTCCCGCCCCACAGCCGGAGGACTACAACCGTGAGCTTGATCCCGGGTTTGAAGAGGATCCGAATATATTCGTGGTGCTCGCGGAAGGGGTGTTTTACCAGACGATCTATGATGGCACGGAAGTGGCCATCACCACCGATTATCCTGGTCTTCTTCCTGCTTCACGGGTAAGTAATCAAGAAACACTTTTTATGAAAGGGTGTTCTTACTCTACTTCACCCACCGCATTGTCGCGCGTTTTATAGGGGAGGCCTTTGACGATACCGAGAAAATTGCTTCCTGCACCGGGCAGGCCTTTGAAGAGGACGGCCGATGAAGGCACCGCCGGGACCTCGTCGAGGAGGTACGGATAGATATATTTTTCAGCGGTTGTATCCGACCGTGAATTATGCGCCTGTTTGATCACAGGATAAAGGTTCGCCGAACTGTGTCCGGGGGTCCGGCCGGCCGCGTTCCCTACCACCAAGATTTAGATCCGGTCGGGGAGACGGTGGCCGATGTAGAAACAAAGCCAGACTGCCCTTCAGCCAAGGGTTCGGACAATATGTCCGTTACCAACTCGGAAGTAGAGAGCGCCATGAATCATCGGTGCCGCAGGGCTATTTTACGAGACCCAACGTTCTCGGACGAGGCATTTAATGCCTTTAGCTCGGGCGACGCATACATTCGAGCTGCTCGAGACGGGCTTAGAAAAGCCACGAGGCAATATCTAACAGATGTGCAGGTAAGGTTACTTTGTCAAAAAGGATAGCCTATGCCAGTAGCCCCCGGGACAAAAAGCAGTTGGTACAACTGATTTAAGGACCGTTGTATGACCAGGTTCTTACAGAGAAGAACAACCTGCTATCCCAAGAGCTGGAACAATGTTGGACGCAGCTAAATGCTTCTACCGCCGAACTAAAAGAGTTCAAGAAGGCGTCACCTGGTAATATTCCCCTCCAACGAGAAAATATACTTATATGCCCAGAATATTGTCAGTCTTGCTTATACCATGACATAATGGTCAGGGGGACTCAAAGAGGCGTTGGAGATCGTGCAAGCGAATGAGCAAGAAGCCAAAAGGCTACAAGCTACAAGCGATCGTGTGCTGAAGCAAGCCATTATTGAGAAAAACCAGCTCAAGGATTGCAAGACCCAGCTAGGTGAAAAGCTGAAAGATGTGCAGGCCTGGGTAGCGGATTCCGTGAAGGAAAACAAGAAGCTAGTGGATTCAGTACGTATTTGAGCTATTTTGAAAGTAGTTCAGAGATAGGAGAAACTGATGTAGCTATGATTGCAGGTATATTAACGGACCGTCCTGATGGGGAGTTGTCCGGATCATCGAGTGATCTGCTGCAAAAGCTGTCGCAGGTGCACGAACAGGCGTAGCTGGCGATGTGGAGTGTTGCCAAGGCTCTATGGCCATCTGCCTCCCATCTAGGAAGTATGGAGCAGCTTGTAGAGCTGTTTAAAGGAGCGTGGCGACGTATCTGGCTATGGAAGATATCTGCCTGCCGAGAGGGTGCGCGAGAGGCTTGGGCCATGGTGAAAACTTGGTATACCAAGCTTGATCCTAATCACATGGCGCGGGTCGGACCGGTAGGGTCGAATGGGGAAGAAATTCCTATTAGTTTAGTATATGACCAAGTAGAGGTGGCCACCAGATATTCCCAGCAAGATTGTAAATTAGATTGCCTGTTAGATGGTCTAGAGGCAGAAGTGTGTGAGTCCACGTGACTATGTACTTTCATTGCTATGTGGAATTTCTAGCCGAATTGTATATCATTTGTCATGGCAGACCTTTTCGCTTCAACCTCCAGACCCGAAGGTGCAGAGTGTTTCTGAATACCGTCACGGTCGAATAGGCTGGGGTATTCGTGGAAAACTAAGCGTAGGGGTCATAGTTGCTTGAACAGACAAGTTGTATCCGGCTAGTTATGTTATATTACAATGAGATTGTAAGAAACATCTTCCAGGGAGAATAGTTCCGTTAAGGGTTCCTTTCCCTGGGCGTGCATGCATTAGTAGACATGTCTGGACTGTGATGTGGAAATCATAGTGTGTATAGCTTCTAGGGGTTCACAATGGAGTGATTTCAAAAAATATTTTTCATCCACCAACCAAATATTCCCTTAAGAATGCTAGCTTTCGGCTTCATCCAGTCCGAGTTACATATTCGGATGACCCAGCAGTAACAATCGCAGAGGTGCTCCCTTTACCACCTAGCCGAACAATCGGGAACGTAGGGGTAAGCACAGGAGCCAGGCAACCCAGCATGGTCAAAACTTAAGTCATATCGATGCATATAATGGTGAAGAAAAAGACATATGGGAAAACGCGCATGTATGATAAGCTTGATGCTTCGGAAATTAATATTAACAAGCTTCTGTGAAGGAAGCCCCCAGGTATAATGGGCATACATATGTGAAAAATTGTACGTTAGCACTGTTCGGTCGAGCCGAATGAGAGCTTTAAAGCGAAAAAAAATTGTGTAAAGGGGGGAAAGAGTTATGAAAACTACAAGGGAGAAGGAGACTAACAAAGGGTTCGGCTCTAGGCATAGAACCTTCGGAGTCTGGCAGCGTTCAATGGATTCGGCTCTAGGCGATTGTCTGATGCGTCGCAAAGACGGTACGCTCCTCCGGTAAGAACTTCGTCAATTATGAAGGGACCCTCCCATTTGGGCTTGAGTTTGTCCTTTTTATTCTCCGGCAAGCGTAGACTGAGTTCACTGACATTGTAAGTCTTGGCCCGTACTTCTCTGCTTTGATATCTTCGAGCCTGTTGTTGATAAAATGCTGAACAAGCTTTGGCAACGTCGCGCTCCTCCTCCAGGGCGTCTAGGCTGTCCTGCCGATCAAACTCGGCCTCCTTCTCTTCGTACATGCGCCCTTGAGGTGAGTCATGTATAATATCGCAGGGCAATACAGCCTCTACGCCGTACACCATGAAGAAAGGTGTGTACCCGGTAGTGCGGTTGGGCGTGGTCTGCAGCCCCCAGAGTACGGAGTTGAGCTCCTCGACCCAGTGTTTGTCTGATTCTTTCAAAAAATGCACTAGTCTGGGTTTGATGCCGCTCATAATAAGACCATTAGCTCGCTCGACTTGACCGTTTGTTTGCGGGTGGTATACAGAGGCGTAATCGAGCTTAATGCCCATATTAGCACACCAGTTTTTCACCTCATCAGCTGTGAAATTTGAACCGTTATCGGTGATGATGTTGTGCGGTACACCATAATGGTGTACCACGTCGGATATAAATGCGATCACCGGTCCGGACTCGGCAGTTTTAACTGGTGTAGCCTCTATCCACTTGGTGAATTTGTCCACCATGACCAGCAGATATTTTTTCTTATGGCTTCCCCCTTTAAGGGGTCCGACCTGAAGGAAATATGCCCTAGAGGCAATAATAAAGTTATTATTTATTTCCTTATATCATGATACATGTTTATTATTCATGCTAGAATTGTATTAACCGGAAACATAATACTTGTGTGAATACATAGACAAACAAAGTGTCACTAGTATGCCTCTACTTGACTAGCTCGTTGATCAAAGATGGTTATGTTTCCTAGCCATTGACATGAGTTGTCATTTGATTAACGGGATCACATCATTAGGAGAATGATGTGATTGACTTGACCCATTCCATTAGCTTAGCACACGGTCGTTTAGTATTCTGCTATTGCTTTCTTCATGACTTATACATGTTCCTATGACTATGAGATTATGCCCGGAGGAACACTTTGTGTGCTAACAAATGCCACAACGTAACTGGGTGATTATAAAGGTGCTCTACAGGTGTCTCCGAAGGTACTTGTTGGGTTGGCGTATTTCGAGATCAGGATTTGTCACTCCGATTGTCGGAGAGGTATCACTGGGCCCACTCGATAATGCACATCACTTAAGCCTTGCAAGCATTGCAACTAATGAGTTAGTTGCGGGATGATGTATTATAGAACGAGTAAAGAGACTTGCCGGTCACGAGATTGAACTAGGTATTGAGATACCAACGATCGAATCTCGGGCAAGTAACATACCGATGACAAAGGAACCAACGTATGATGTTATGCGGTTTGACCGGTAAAGATCTTCGTAGAATATGTGCGAACCAATATGACCATGCAGGTTCCGCTATTGGTTATTGACCGGAGACGTGTCTCGGTCATTTCTACATAGTTCTCGAACCCGTAGGGTCCGCACGCTTAAAGTTTCGATGACAGTTATATTATGAGTTTATATTTTTTCATATACCGAAGGTAGTTCAGAGTCCCGGATGTGACCACAGACATGACGAGGAGTCTCGAAATGGTCAAGACATGAAGATTGATATATTGGACGACTATATTCGGACACCGGAATGGTTCCGAGGGTTATCAGATATATACCGGAGTACCGGGGGTTACCGGAACCCCCCGGTGGTTTAATGGGCCTACATGGGCCTTAGTGGAGAAGAGCAGGGGCGGCCAGGGCAGGCTGCGCGCCCCCTCCCCCTCTAGTCCGAATTGGACAAGGAGGGGCCGGGGCGGCACCACCCTTTCCTTCTTCTCCTCCTCCTCCTTCCCCCCTTCTCTTAATCCAACAAGGAAGGGAGGGAGTCCTACTCACAGTGGGAGTAGGACTCCTCCTGGTGCGCCTCCTCCTGGCCGGCCGCCTCTCCCCCCCTTGCTCCTTTATATACGGGGGCAGGGGGCACCCCATAGACACAACAATTGATCTCTTGATCTTTTAGCCGTGTGTGGTGCCCCGCTCCACCATAGTCCACCACGATAATATCGTAGCGGTGCTTAGGCGAAGCCCTGCGTCGGTAGAACATCATCATCGTCACCACGCCGTCGTGCTAACAAAACTCTCCCTCAACACTCAGCTAGATCAGAGTTTGAGGAACGCCATCGGGCTGAATGTGTGCTAAACTCGGAGGTGTTGTGCTTTCGGTACTTGATCGGTTGGATCGTGAAGACGTACGACTATATCAACCGCGTTGTGCTAACGCTTCCGCTTTCGGTCTATGAGGGTACGTGGACACACTCTCCCCTCTCGTTGCTATGCATCACCATGATCTTGCGTGTGCGTAGGAAAATTTTGAAATTAGTACGTTCCCCAGCAATGGCATCTGAGCCTGGTTTTATGCGTAGATGCTATATGCACGAGTAGAACAAAATTGAGTTGTGGGCGATACAAGTCATACTACTTACCAGCATGTCATACTTTGGTTCGGCGGTATTGTTGGATGAAGCGGCCCGAACCGACATTACGCGTGCGCTTACGCGAGACTGGTTCTACCGACGTGCTTAGCACACATGTGGCTGGCGGGTGTCAGTTTCTCCAACTTTAGTTGAACCGAGTGTGGCTATGCCCGGTCCTTGCGAAGGTTAAAACACCACCAACTTGACAAACTATCATTGTGGTTTTGATGCGTAGGCAAGAACGGTTCTTGCTCAGCTCATAGCAGCCACGTAAAATTTGCAACAACAAAGTAGAGGACGTCTAACTTGTTTTTGCAGGGCATGTTGTGATGTGATATGGTCAAGGCATGATGCTAAATTTTATTGTATGAGATGATCATGTTTTGTAACCGAGTTATCGGCAACTGGCAGAAGCCATATGGTTGTTGCTTTATTGTATGCAATGCAATCGCCCTGTAATGCTTTACTGTATCACTAAGCGGTAGCGAGAGTCGTAGAACCATAAGATTGGCGAGACGACAACAATGCTACGATAAAGATCAAGGTGTCGCGCCGGTGACGATGGTGATCATGACAGTGCTTCGGAGATGTGGATCACAAGCACAAGATGATGTTGGCCGTATCATATCACTTATATTGATTGTGTGTGATGTTTATCTTTTATGCATCTTATCTTGCTTTGATTGACGGTAGAATTATAAGATGATCTCTCACTAAATTATCAAAGTATAAGTGTTCTCCCTGATTATGCACAGTTGCGAAAGTTCTTCGTGCTGAGACACCACGTGATGATCGGGTGTGATAGGCTCTACGTTCAAATACAACGGGTGCAAAACAGTTGCACATGCGGAATACTCAGGTTAAACTTGACAAGCCTAGCATATAACAGATATGGCCTCAGAACACGGAAACTGAAAGGTCGAGCGTGAATCATATAGTAGATATGATCAACATAGTGATGTTCACCATTGAAACTACTCCATATCACGTGATGATCGGACATCGTTTAGTTAATTTGGATCACGTGATCACTTAGAGGATGGGAGGGATGTCTATCTAAGTGGGAGTTCTTAAGTAATATGATTAATTGAACTTTAATTTATCATGAACTTAGTCCTGGTAGTATTAGCATATCTATGTTGTAGATCAATAGCTCGCGTTTAGCTCCCCTATTTTATTTTATATATGTTCCTAGAGAAAACTAAGTTGAAAGATGATAGTAGCAATGATGCGGACTAGGTCCGTGATCTGAGGTTTATGCTCATTGCTGCACAGAAGAATTATGTCCTTGATGCACCGCTAGGTGACAGACCTATTGCAGGAGCAGATGCAGACGTTATGAACGTTTGGCTAGCTCAATATGATGACTACTTGATAGTTTAGTGCACCATGCTTAAGGGCTTAGAATCGGGACTTCTAATACGTTTTGAACGTCATGGACCATATGAGATGTTCCAGGAGTTGAAGTTAATATTTCAAGCAAATACCCGAGTTGAGAGATATGAAGTCTCCAACAAGTTCTATAGCTAAAAGATGGAGGAGAATAGCTCAAGCAGTGAGCATGTGTTTAGATTGTCTGGGTACTACAATCGCTTCAATCAAGTGGGAGTTAATCTTCCTGATAAGATAGTGATTGACAAAATTCTCTAGTCACCATCACCAAGTTAGTAGAACTTCGTGATGATATATAATATGCAAGGGATAACAAAAACAATTCCCAAGCTCGTCGTGATGCTGAAATCGAGGAAGGTAGAAATCCAGAAAAACATCAAATGTTGATGGTTGACGAGACCACTAGTTTCAAGAAAAGGGCAAAGGGAAGAAGGGGAACTTCAAGAAGAACGACAAGCAAGTTGCTGCTCAAGTGAAGAAGCCCAAGTCTGGTCCTAAGCCTGAGACTAAGTGCTTCTACTGCAAAGGGACTGGTCACTGGAAGCGGAACTGCCCCAAGTATTTGGCGGATAAGAAGGATGGCAAAGTGAACAAAGCTATATTTGATATACAAATTATTGATGTGTATTTTACTAGTGTTCGTAGCACCCCCTCGGTATTTGATACTGGTTCAGTTGCTAAGAGTAGTAACTCAAAACGGGAATTGCAAAATGAACAGAAACTAGTTAAGGGTGAGGTGACGATGTGTGTTGGAAGTAGTTCCAAGATTGATATGATAATCATCGCACACTCCCTACTTTCGAGATTAGTGTTGAACCTAAATAAGTGTTATTTGGTGTTTGTGTTGAGAATGAATATGATTTGATCATGTTTATTGCAACACAGTTATTCATTTAAGTTGGAGAATAAGTGTTGTTTTGTTTACATGAATAAAACCTTCAATGGTCATACACCCAATGAAAATGGCTTGTTGGATCTCGATCGTAGTGACACACATATTCATAATATTAAAGCCAAAAGATACAAAGTTAATAATGATAGTGCAACTTATTTGTGGCACTGCCGTTTAAGTCATATTGGAGTAAAGCGCATGAAGAAACTCCATGCTGATGGGATTTTGGAATCACTTGATTATTAACCACTTGATGCTTGCGAACCATGCCTTGTGGGCAAGATGACTAAGACTCCATTCTCCGGAACAATGGAGCAAGCAACTGACTTATTGGAAATAATACATACTGATGTATGCGATCCGATGTGTGTTGAGGTTCGTAGCGGATATCATTATTTTCTGACCTTCACAGATGATTTGAGCAGATATGGGTATATCTACTTGATGAAACATAAGTCTGAAACATTTAAAAAGTTCATAAAATTTCATATTGAAGTAGAAAATCATCGTAACAAGAAAATAAAGTTTCTACGATCTGATCGTGGAAAAAAATATTTGAGTTACGAGTTTGGCCTTTAATTAAAACAATGTGGAATAGTTTCACAAACTCATGCCACCTGGAACACCACAACATAATGGTGTGTCTGAACGTCATAACCGTACTTTAATGGATATAGTACAATCTATGATGTCTCTTACCGATTTACCACTATTGATTTGAGGTTATGCATTAGAGAGAGCTATATTCACGTTAAATAGGGCACCATCTAAATCCGTTGAGACAACGCCTTATGAACTATGGTTTGGCAAGAAACCAAAGTTGTCGTTTCTTAATGTTTAGGGTTGCAATGCTTATGTGAAAAAGTTTCATCCTAATAAGCTCAAACCCAAATCAGAGAAATGTGTCTTCATAGGATACCCAAAGGAGATAGTTGGGTACACCTTCCATCACAGATCTGAAGGCAAGACATCCATTGTTAAGAATGGATCCTTTCTAGAGAATGAGTTTCTCTCGAAAGAAGTGAGTGGGAGGAAAGTAGAACTTGATGAGGTAACTGTACCTGCTCCCTAATTGGAAAATAGTTCATCACAGAAATTTGTTCCTGTGACTCCTACACCAATTAGTGAGGAAGCTAAGGATGATGATCATGTAACTTCAGATCAGGTTACTACCGAACCTCGTAGGTAAACCAGAGTGAGATCCGCACCAGAGTGGTATGGTAATCCTGTTCTGGAGGTCATGTTACTTGACCATGATGAACCTACGAACTATGAGGAAGCGATGATGAGCCCAGATTCTGCGAAATGGCTTGAAACCATGAAATCTTAGATGGGATCCATGTATGAGAACAAAGTGTGGACTTTGGTTGACTTGCCCGGTGATCGGCAAGCCATAGAAAATAAATGGATCTTCAAGATGAAGGCAGACGCTGATAGTAGTGTTACTATCTACAAAGCTAGACTTGTCGAAAAAGGTTTTGAAAAAGTTCAAGGTGTTAACTACGATGAGATTTTCTCACTCGTAGCGATGCTTAAGTTTGTCCGAATCATGTTAGCAAATTGCCACATTTTATGAAATCGGGCAAATAGATGTCAAAACTACATTCCTGAATGGATTTCTGAAAGAAGAGTTGTATATGATGCAACTGGAAGGTTTTGTCGATCCAAAGGGAGCTAGCAAAGTGTGCAAGCTCCAGCGATCCATTTATGGACTGGTGCAAGCCTCTCAGAGTTGGAATAAACGTTTTGATAGTGTGATCAAAGCATATGGTTTGATACAGACTTTTGGAGAAGCCTGTATTTACAAGAAAGTGAGTGGGAGCACTACAGCCTTTCTGATAAGTATATGTGAAAGACATATTGTCGATCAGAAATGATGTAGAATTATTCTACAAAGCATAAAAAAGTGTTTGAAAGGAGTTTTTCAAAGAAAGACCTCGGTGAAGCTGCTTACATATTGAGCATTAAGATCAATAGAGATAGATCAAGACGCTTGATAAGTTTTTCAATGAGTACATACCTTGACAAGTTTTTAAAGTAGTTCAAAATGGAACAGTCAAAGAAATAGTTCTCGCTTTTGTTACAAGGTGTGAAATTGAGTAAGACTCAAAGCCCGACCACGGCAGAAGATAGAAAGAGAATGAAAGTCATTCCCTATGCCTTGGCCATAGGTTCTATAAAGTGTGCCATGCTGTGTACCAGATACATTGTATACCCTACACTGATTTTGGCAAGGGAGTACAATAGTGATCTAGGAGTAGATCATTGGACAGCGGTCAAAATTATCCTTAGTGGAATAAGGATATGTTTCTCGATTATGGAGGTAACAAAAAGGTTCGTCGTAAAGGGTTACGTCGATGCAAATTTTGACACTGATCCAGATGACTCTAAGTCTCTATGGATACATATTGAAAGTGGGAGCAATTAGCTAGAGTAGCTCCGTGCAGAGCATTGTTGACATAGGAATTTGCAAAACACATACGGATCTGAATGTGGCAGACTCGTTGACTAAACTTCTCTCACAAGAAAAACATGATCACACCTTAGTACTCTTTGGGTGTTAATCACATAGCGATGTGAACTAGATTACTGACTCTAGTAAACCTTTTGAGTGTTGGTATGTGAACTATGGGTGTTAATCACATGGTGATATGAACTATTGGTGTTAAATCACATGGCAATGTGAACTAGATTATTGACTCTAGTGCAAGTGGGAGACTGAAGGAAATATGCCCTAGAGGCAATAATAAAGTTATTATTTATTTCCTTATATCATGATAAATGTTTATTATTCATGCTAGAATTGTATTAACCAGAAACATAAAACTTGTGTGAATACATAGACAAACAAAATGTCACTAGTATGCCTCTAGTTGACTAGCTCGTTGATCAAAGGTGGTTATGTTTCCTAGCCATTGACATGAGTTGTCATTTGATTAATGGTATCACATCATTAGGAGAATGATGTGATTGACTTGACCCATTCCGTTAGCTTAGCACACGATCGTTTAGTATTCTGCTATTGCTTTCTTCATGACTGTTACATGTTCCTTTGACTAGGTGAGATTATGCAACTACCGTTTACCGGAGGAACACTTTGTGTGCTACCAAACGTCACAACATAACTGGGTGATTATAAAGGTGCTCTACAGGTATCTCCGAAGGTACTTGTTGGGTTGGCATATTTCGAGATTAGGATTTGTCACTCCGATTATCGGAGAGAGGTATCTCTGGGCCCACTCGGTAATGCACATCACTTAAGCCTTGCAAGCATTGCAACTAATGAGTTAGTTGCGGGATGATGTATTACAGAACGAGTAAAGAGACTTGCCGGTAATGAGATTGAACTAGGTATAGAGATATCGGCAATCGAATCTCGGGCAAGTAACATACCAATGACAAAGGGAACAACGTATGTTGTTATGCGGTTTGTCCGAGAAAGATCTTTGTAGAATATGTGGGAGCCAATATGAGAATCCAGGTTCCGCTATTGGTTATTGACCGGAGATGTTTCTCGGTCATGTCTACATAGTTCTCGAACCCGTAGGGTCCGCACGCATAAAATTTCGATGAGAGTTATATTATGAGTTTATATGTTTGGATGTACGGAAGGTAGTTCATAGTCCCGGATGTGATCACGGACATGACGAGGAGTCTCGAAATGGTGGAGACATGAAGATTGACACATTGGACGACTATATTCGGACACCGAAATGGTTCCGGGGGTTATCGGATATATACCGGAGTACCGGGGGTTACCGGAATCCCCCGGGGGTTTAATGGGGCTACATGGGCCTTAGTGGAGAAGAGGAGGGGTGGCCAGGGCAGGCCCCGCGCCCCCTCCCCCTCTAGTCTGAATTGGACAAGGAGGGCAGGCGGCGCCCCCTTTCCTTCTTCGCCTCCTCCTCCTCCCCCCCCCCTTCTCCTAATCCAACAAGGTAGGGAGGGAGTCCTACTCCCGGTGGGAGTAGGACTCCTCCTGGCGCGCCTCATCCTGGCCGGCCGCCTCTCCCCCCTTGCTCCTTTATATACGGGGGTAGGGGGGCACCCCATAGACACAACAATTGATCTCTTGATCTTTTAGCCGTGTGCGGTGCCCCCTCCACCATAGTCCACCTCGATAAATATCGTAGCGGTACTTAGGCGAAGCCCTGCGTTGGTAGAACATCATCATCGTCACCACGCCGTCGTGCTGAAGAAACTCTCCCTCAACACTCGGCTGGATCGGAGTTCGAGGGACGTCATCGGGCTGAACGTGTGCTAAACTCGGAGGTGCCGTGCTTTTGGTACTTGATCGGTCGGATCGTGAAGACATACGACTACATCAACCGTGTTGTGCTAACGCTTCCGCTTTTGGTCTACGAGGGTACGTGGACACACTCTCCCCTCTAGTTGCTATGCATCACCATGATCTTGCGTGTGCGTAGGAAAATTTTGAAATTACTACGTTCCCCAACATGACCATGTCCAAGCCCAGACCGCAAAGGGCCATGTAATGGGGATTGTTTGTAGAGCGTTTGGGGGCATATGGCTTTGGTTGTTGAAGAGTTGGCATCCGATACAGCGCTGGACGAGGTCCTGTGCGTCTGCCCGGGTCGTAGGCCAGTAAAATCATGTACGGAAGGCCTTGCTGATGAGTGCCCGGGCTGCGGCGTGGCGCCCACCGAGACCGGCATGAATTTCTACCAAGAGTTGCCACCCCTCCTCCTCGGAGATACACCTTTGAAGGACTCAGGTAGTGCTATTCTTGTAGAGGTCTCCTTCGTGAACTTTATAGGCCTTCGAACGCCGGACTATGAGGCGAGCCTCGTTCTGATCTTCTGGGAGATCCTTCCTATGAAAGTAGGCCAAGAATGGTTCGGTCCACGGGGCAATTACTACCATAATGAGGTGGGCCGATGGTGTTAATTCGATGGTTGAGCCTCCGATGACATCGGCGTGTTCGTTATACCTGTTTGTGTTCGGAACGGGATTGTCGTTGCTATCTCCCCCTTGCCATACCACGGATGGCTTAAAGAGTCTCTTAAGGAATATGTTAGGTGGGATGGGGTCGCACATAGCGCTGATGCGAGCAAGGACGTCTGCCGCCTGGTTACTTTCGCGGGCGATGTGATGAAATTCGAGTCCCTCGAACTGAGCCGACATCTTCAAAACGGCATTGCGATAAGCTGCCATCTTTGGATCTTTGGCATCAAAGTCTCCATTAATTTGGAATATTGCAAGGTTTGAGTCCCTGCGCACCTCCAGGCATTGTATGCCCATTGATACAGCCATCCCGAGGCCATGTAGCAAGGCATCGTATTTGGCTGCGTTGTTGGAGTCTGTGTATAATATTTGGAGTACGTACTGGACGATATCTCCAGTGGGGGACATTAATACGACGCCCGCCCCTAGCCCTGCCAACATCTTGGAGCCGTCAAAATGCATCACTCAGTTGAAATACGCGCCGTACTCTTTAGGGAGTTCGGCTTCTATCCATTCGGCGACGAAGTCGGCCAGCACCTGGGATTTGATGGCTCTACGTGGTTTGTACGTGATGTCGAATGGCAGGAGCTCAATGGCCCATTTGGCAATCCGACTCATTGCATCCCTATTGTTAATTATGTCATTGAGGGGCACTTCGGAGGCCACCGTGATAGAGCACTCCTGAGTTCATATGTTATTTTTTGATAATGAGGGTATCGGGATTTGCATGGTGTGAGGACGGTGGATACGTAGTATACCGGCTTCTGGAGCGGGAATTTGTGTCTGTCCTTGTCGGTGTACAAAACTAGGGGCACATTTTTGTACCCGTTAACCTGTGCACGGGCAGTCAGAGCCATGCCGACGGCCACACCAAGCAGAGTGGAGGAGGTGAGCCAAGGTAAGACCGAAGCCCAAGACGATGCAAAGCAACGACAAGGACAAAGGCCACAAGGATCAGATGGGCGAAGCAGGTTTCCCCGGCAAGGATCCTTGCTGGGGCGGCCTCAGCGGCCACCCTCAAGCCCACCGAGCGAGCCACCCTCAAGCCCACCAACACTCAACACATGTGTTGGGACAGGGCTCGGGAGGCACCTCTATGGTGGCATGCAGATCTTTTTGAAGACAAAGAATAGTCAAGATCAAGTGAGGACAGGAAGGCAGCCATCCTCGCCGAAGGAACCCACAAGACCCCCGGCAAGATCCTTGCCGCGCACGCCTGCGCGCCACGTCAAGACCCTTGCCGGGCCACCCGGCAAGACCCTCGCCAAGCACGCCAGCAGGGCCACCATCAGGCCGGCACCAGCCAAGACTCCGCCACCGTTCGCATACAGCTGCCGACCCAACCAACTGGGCAGACACCTACGTGGCCGAAGCCCTCCACCATGCCCTTCACCACCGAGCCCTCCACCACCGAGCTCTCCACCATCGAGCCCTCCACCACCGAGCCAACCACCACCGAAACCTTCCTCACCGTTGAGCATGGTGATATCTAGGATGTCCTCATGGATGGTCTATTGCACTGGGATTTCAGTCCCGGCCTTGCTGTGGCTGAACAGGTTCGTCGTCGCTTCAGATCCACGGTCCATTTTTCTCCTTCTGCCTCTTGCAAGGAATTTTTCTTGGTGGTCACTTTCTCCTCTGCCTCATTCAAGCTCTCAGTTTCTTCGGTTAGTCTTGCGCTTCAATGTTGTATTGGTGGCATTGCGGATGGTTTCAATGTGCTACATTTACATGATCGTGCTTATCGGTTCTCTGTGTCTTCGGATAAAGTTGGTCATTTCATTTATGGGCTTAGAGACCGAATTTGGCCTGACTTCATATGTCATTTCAATCTTTTCAGTTCTCATCATCATTTCTGGTTAACGGTTGATCAAAATAAAGATGCGGCGAACATGGCTATGCCTTTGGCTCTCTCTCGTAGCCCCATAGCAGTCAAGACCAATCTGGATTTCTTACGTAATTCTGAGGCACCTCTTGGTCATCAATCATCTGAATTGCTTAAGTTTGGTTTGATTCAAGTTCTTGATCATGCGGTTCATCCTGATCAGCCAAATCAGGAAAGTGCAGAGGGGAATACATTTAAGGCTATACCCGCTGATAACGGGATTGTTTTTGGTCAGTTTGATCCGGTGAAGTCACAGGATAAAGTGGTAACTAAGAAATTTGTGGGTATTAATTGTCCTTCCAAGAGTTGGGAATTGATTCCCGATGACACACTTAACCATATTCTGGATTTATGGCAAGCCAAGTATGAGAATGAGAATATTATGGCAGCTTTGAATTTATTGTCCGTGCCTAATAGGCAAAATATTGTTGCCCGGTTGGGTCTATGCCATATTTGTTCAAAATTTGGCCACATTGATGCTGATTGCACGTATCAGATCCGTAATTCCGATAATTGCTCTAGGCAGGTTCCTTTGAGCAGCATGAGATCTGCTGATTTGCGTCGAGATAGCTGTGATTTCTGCAATAGTTTCTCTCATACTGCCGCTACCTGCCCATCTAGGCTAATTTGTCTGCATTGTGGGTTGATGGGCCATTTGGGCCGCCAATGTGGTGCTGACACAACCTTATTTCTCTGTTGGCAAGTATCCAGCACGACCCAAAGGACTAAAACGGGTATATCAAGGAGTCCCAAATCTTCTTTGGTCAAACAGATTTGGGTGCCCAAAAACAGGACTATTGTGGATTCTGTGCTGCAAAAAGGTATTCCCTCGCCGTCTCCTCCACTTCCGGCTCTTTCTCATTCGTCGAGCCTGCCACCCATAGTCCTGCCATTGCAATCTCCCCCTGCTCAATCTACACCGTCTGTCCCCAAGCTGCGCACAGGCGCGGCCATGGCGAACTTCCCTGCTGTGCCTTTCCGCTTTGTGCCGGAGGGGGCTGCGCTCGAGAGGGGGCCGGACCACAGGCTGCAGTGGAACACCATAGTTGTGGATGACCCCCCGTTGAGCCATGATAGATATGCTATTGTCAGTATCAACCCTGCAGTTCTGGATCATCGCAAGGAGTTAGTGTTGCAAGATGTACTTAATATCCTCCAAGATGACTTTCATCTGTTTATCCCTGATGCTTTTGTTTATCCGATTGGAATTGGAATGGTTGCTTTTGAGGATGTTTTTATCAGAGATGAGTACATTAGAGAAAGCCCTCATCAACTGGATCATGTTGATGAAGGCATGACATTCTCTCTAGTTCCGCATGATGAAGGGGAAAATATGCGGTTGTGTCCGTTTCAGTATGTTGATTGGATACTCTTTCTTGCTTTCCCAATGGATTACCAAACTGATCACTACATCAATAAAGCTGTATCCTGTTTCGGTAAACTTGAATTATGGCACAGACCTGGGCAAAACAAGGAGAGAGTGCTGGTGCGTGCCATTATCAGTGATATTGCTTTGGTCCAGCATAGTCTGTTTGTAAGGAGGTCCAGTCACCTGCCAGGGATGGGGTGCTCGTGGTCGGTGCCAGTCTATATCCTGAATGGTCGTCACACAATGCCTGGTTTAGTTGGTAATGAGGATGATCCCCCTCCTATAAATGCCTCGCCACACCCATACGAGCTACCGTTCCTAACTGCAGCGCAACAGTGGCAACTTGATCACCAACAATGGATGCAACAGCAGGTAGATGAAGCTTGGGCTTAGGGGTTACCGCAACAATAGCATATGCAAGACAACGGCTGGGGAGCTTGGCCTGTTGTGCCGCCACCGTACCGAGGCTTCAGTTTCAGAACCTACTTCTAGTACACTGGGCCTTCTCTGATGGATGGGGTGGAGCATGATAGTAATTTTTCTAATGATCCGTAGGATGAATGGTCCATGTACTCTGATATTTCTGAGGCGGCCGATAACTTTGTCCCAGGGTTGCAGTTTGTTCGGGCTTCTGGCTCTGTGAGGTCGATGGTTGTTGACCATTTTGCCGCTCTGCTTGACACCTTTGGTCTGATTTATGCTAGCATCTGGACACCTAGACTCTGCAATGATAGCTCTTCACCCAGCTCTTCTGTTGCCCCCCCAGTTCCCCATCAATTCGCTTAACTTGTTTGCGATTGTGGGTATTGCTATGGCTCACACCTGGAAACAATGTTGCATTAGTGTAATGAGGGAGGAGCGCACTCTGGCCAAACTTCCTGAATCTCTCTTTTTGGATAATGGGACATACACTATTCGCATTTCTGTTGAGCCTGTAGGGTTGAAATATATCTCAGCTCCTGCTTTCTCTGGTCTGAACTTACCTGGCATTATCGGGGAGGCTGATGCTGTGTTCAGGGCCCAAGATCTGAATGATGCTGGCCCTGCTCCTCTTGTGGAACTCGAAATTCAGAACAGTGGGGATGTTTGTTTGGTTTCTGAGGAGGAAGCGGTCAGTGTGGTTGATCAGTTTGGCAAAATGATTCTGGATGAGCCCGGTCATGTGGACACCACCCAACTCCGTCGCAGCACTCGATCCACCCATTATGATATAAAAAAGGGCGTGTCCAAGGTGAAACCAAGGAAAACTCCTGTTATCACTCGCAACCTATATGCTACGGCCCCGTCTGGTATTTCTGCTGTTTTGGACGTCCGTCCAGAGTCTGTCCCGGCTCCTACACCAATTCCAGTTATCCAAGAGATTGGCATTGTCAAATGTGGAGTGCCGCATGAAGAACTCAATGTTGAGAAGCTGATGGTTGCTCCGCAAGCCGCACCCCCTCCCAAGGATGCCGCAAACTAGGAGGTGGAATATCCTCTGCTGGAATGTTCGTGGAATTAACGTGGACAAGAAACACCTTGCGATCCGTAATGCTATTGATATAAGTGGTTGTGGTGTTATTTGCTTACAAGAAACTAAGCGCGAGACTTTTGATAGGGCTTTTGTTAAAACTATTTGTCCTAAGCGACTTGATATGTTTGCTTTCATTCCCTCTAATGGGGCCTCGGGTGGCTTATTTACTGCTTGGAACTCGTCTGTTTTCTCTGGTTCGGTTTTTCTAGAGGAGTCCTTTGCCCTAGGGATTAAATTCACTTCATTGCACTCCAATGCTGTGTGGAATCTAATCAATGTTTATAGCCCGTGTGATGGTGTTGATCTCTCTAACTTTACGGCAGGGTTGTTCAGTATGCACATTCCAGTCTCTAAAGATTGGATTTTGGCTGGGGATTTTAACTACTGTCGCGCGCCTGATAACAGAAGTAGGCCGGGTGGCAATGCCAACGACATGTTGATCTTCAATGATTTTATCCGCACCCGGTCGCTGGTTGAAATACCTATCAAGGGTAGGACGTACACGTGAAGTAACATGCAAGATGACCCTCTGCTGGTGCAATTAGATTGATTTTTTTCCTCGATACACTGGACTTCTTCTTACCCCAATACCTCTGTTTCGCCCTTGGGTAAACCTGTTTCAGATCACATCCCCTACGTCATTGGCATTGACTCGTGCATCCCAAAGAGCAAGGTGTTTCGATTTGAAAACTACTGGATACAACATTCAGGGTTTCACGAGATAGTGCATTGCTCTTGGAGCCAACCTTGTCATGCCGCTAACTCAGCGGCTTTTATCTGTAGAAAGCTGAAAAAGCTGCGCTACGCCTTTAAGGCCTGGAGCAAGAAAATCTCGAGATTATCAATTCTTATTGAGAATTCCAATGAAGCTCTTCTGAACTTGGACACTGTAGAGGATAGAAGACCTCTTACTATTCTAGAAACCAATTTCAGAACTATTCTTAGGGCTCACCTCCTCAGATAGCTGGAGTATAAGTGCATGTATTGGCAGAAAAGATGTACAGTTTGGAGATTTCAAGTTGGAGATGGTAACACGAAATTCTTTCATGCAGTGGCCACAGAGAGATTCCGCAAGAACTCAATATCAACACTCAAACTTGATGATGGTACGCTGATTGATGACCATGTGGGTAAAGAGTCCTTGCTGTTCTCCTCCTATAAACAGTGACTAGGTTCTTCTAACCCTCCAAACATGCGCTTCAACTTAAATCACATCATCAAGAGAGTGGAGGGGCTTGATGAATTAACGGCTCCTTTCACCACGGATGAAGTTGACCTAGTGGTCAAGGAGATGCCCGTGGATAGAGCGCCGGGGCCTGATGGTTTCAACGGTTGCTTCCTGAAGTCATGTTGGAATATTATAAAACATGACTTTCACAAACTCGTTATGGATTTTTATGAGGGGGACCTTGACCTCGAAAGCATCAATACTGGGTTCATTACACTGATTCCTAAACGCCACTCCCCGGAAACAGTTAATGACTACCGACCGATCACCCTTCTGAATTGTTGTCTGAAGATCATTACCAAGCTGCTTGCGAATCGCTTACAGAGGATCATCTTGCGCATTATCCATACAAATCAATATGGGTTCCTCAAGTGTAGATCGATTCAAGACTGCTTGGCATGGGCGTTCGAGTACACTCATCAGTGTCAAGCGTCAGGGAGAAAGGTTTTGTTACTGAAGCTCGATTTCGCCAAGGCATTTGATACTATCGAGCATGCCCCTATGATAGAGATCATGAGAGCGATGGGGTTCAATGAGAAATGGCTTAACTGGATTTCTTGTATCTTTAAATCAGGAAAATCCTGGGTTCTGCTCAATGGCACACTGGGGAGGCAGTTCACTTGCAAACAGGGAGTGCGCCAAGGAGACCCTCTTTCGCCGCTCATTTTTTTCCTAGCGGCTGACCTGTTGCAATCTGCCATCAACCATGCCTTCCGCAAGGGGTTGCTTCAAACACCAATCCTGTCAGCTGAGAGAGACTACCCGGTAATTCAGTATGCGGATGACATGATTGTCTTCCTCCCAGCTAAGAAGGAACAGGTTGAGACTTTGAAAAAACTCCTGGTGGACTATGCGGCTTCAATTGGGTTGCGACTCAATTTTCAGAAATCTACCCTGATCCCGATTAATGTTACACCCGCTGAAGCACTGGAGTTTGCTGACATGTTTGGTTGTGTTGTGGGAGAAATGTCGTTCACATATTTAGGACTCCCACTTGGGACTACTAAACCCACAATAATGGATTTCATGCCTCTTGTGACGTTTGTTGAGAGAAGAGTTTCTGTGGCCAGTAACTTGCTAGACTACGGATCAAAACTCACCTATGATAACTCGGTGGTGTCGTCGCTTATGGTGTATGCCATGTGTTCGATCAGGATCCCTCCCAAGATAGTGGAACATCTGGATAAAATATGTAGGCACTGCTTCTGGAACAGAAAGACAGAAGACGGGACGAAGAACACTTCTCTTGCCTCATGGGAGCTCGTCTGCCGCCCCAAGGCTGTAGGGGGTCTTGGGATCGTGGACCTTAAAATTCAGAATCAAGGTCTTTTGTTAAAACAACTATACAAGTTTTATAATTAGATGGACGTGCCATGGGTGAACCTTATATGGACTTCATATTACTCAGTTAAGGTGCCACATGCTTCCGATCCATGTGGCTCTTTCTGGTGGCGGGATCTCATGCAGTTATCGGATATCTTCAAAGGAGTGACTGAAATCCAAATTGGAGATGGCAGGACGGCATTATTTTGGAAGGATCTCTGGAGTGATCAGCCTTTTGAGAACACATACCCAAGGGCATTTTCATTTGCCAGGGAGGAGGATGTGACAGTATAGAAATTGTTGAGGTCAAGTACCATTGGAGAGGCTTTTCATATACCGTTTTCTCCCCATGGAGTGGAAGTTGAGGAGATTCAGGCATTGACTACTGGGTTTAATCCTGAGAGTGACAGAACTGACAAATGGCGTTGTGTCTGGGATGCTAGAGGGCTGGGAATATTCAAATCAAATGATTATTATAAGTTCTGCTTTAAGGATATTCCCGTGGATGCAGTCTTCCCTTGGATCTTGGAATCGAAATGCACAAACAAGTGGAAAGTTTTCGCATGGCTGCTGTTCGCAGATCGTCTGAATACACGTTACATGTTGAGGAGGAGGCAATACAAGATGGAAGGAGATGTTTACACCTGCTTGCTATGTGACACGGCCCCGGAAGAAACGGTGGCCCACCTGTTCTTCAAATGCCCATTTGCAACTCAGTGTTTTGATATGATTGGGATGCGCTAGCATGATTCTCAATGTAGGCTGGAACTCATTCATCGGGGAAAAAGGTCCTAGGGTAGACCGTTATTCATGGAAATCTTCATCATCGTAGCTTGGGTGTGTGGAAAGAAAGGAATAATAAGCATTTTAGGAATGTAATGCCCTCACTGGAGTCTTGGAGAGACATATTCAGAAATGACATGTCCATGATGGTGCATCGCACGAAAGACTCTCTCCACCCCTTCATCAGAGGATTGGTGGCGGCCATCTGACTTCTACCCCCCCCTAATCTTTTCTAGTCTGTTTTGTTACCTCTTGATATAGTTATAACTTGTCTTTTGTACCCAGAGCTTATCTTGTAATTATGGGGCCACACCTCCCTTGATCCAGGTGTTGTGTTAATTTAAAAGTCAGTAGGAGCCTCTCCTACTGTCAGTGAGCTTTCAAAAAAAACGTGGCAACATGCAGCCCTTTGTATAGGCTCCACCACCGCGCCAGCTCAGCTGCCTGCCTGCTTACATGGCACCGCATGCACCGTTGGCCAGGGCGTGTGTCGAAGCCTGGGGGAGCGGCGACGGACGGGATGGGCCTCTCCCCGTCCCCGATAAAGTGAGAGGACACCTAAGCGATGCATTAAATGCACCTTGTCCTATAATACGAGGGGTAACCTTGCATCACTGTACCCTTTCCACCTCCCATGTGCCACTTTGGCAGCCCCTTTCACCTATAACAAGAGGCCCGAGGCGACCAAGAGAAGGATTCGGCTTTTTGGAGCTCGTCACGCCTCATAGCTAGCTCAAGAACACAGAATACAGTAACCAAAGCAGGAGTAGGGTTTTATGCATCCTCGTGGCCCGAACCTAGATAAACCAACCGCGTGCTTCTCTGTCGAACCTGCTCTTCTCTCAACCCCACGCCCCGCAACCGTAGTAGGGATTCTTGTGATCCCATAGGTGTCGTTTCCCACCGACATCTTTGGCGCGCCAGGTAGGGGGCGCAATTGTGAGAATCGGTTTTAGCAGTTGAGTGGGCGTTTCTTCATCACCATGGCCCCTAAGAAGAAGACGGCCACGGCGATCGGCTCGCTAGGGGCTGAGGGAGTCTTGGATTAGGGGGAGTCCGGATAGCCAGACTATAACCTTTGGCCGGATTCCTGGACTATGAAGATACAAGATTGAAGACTCCGTCCCGTGTCCGGATAGGACTTTCCTTGGCGTGGAAGGAAAGCTTGGCGATACGGATATGTAGATTTCCTCCCATTGTAACCGACTTTGTGTAACCCTAGCCCTCTCCGGTGTCTATATAAACCGGAGGGTTTTAGTCCGTACGACGAACAACAATCATACCATAGGCTAGCTTCTAGGGTTTAGCCTCTCTGATCTCGTGGTAGATCTACTCTTGTACTACCCATATCATCAATATTAATCAAGCAGGAGTAGGGTTTTACCTCCGTCGAGAGGGCCCGAACCTGGGTAAAAACATTGTGTCCCTTGTCTCCTGTTACCATCCGCCTAGACGCACAGTTCGGGACCCCCTATCTGAGATCCGCCGGTTTTGACACCGACAGTACTAGGGGGCTTGGGTTACATAGAGTCGGTTACAATGGTTGGAGATCTACATATCCATATCGCCAAGCTTGCCTTCCACGCCAAGGAAAGTCCCTTCCGGACACGGGATGAAGTCTTCAATCTTGTATCTTCATAGTCCAGGAGTCCGGCCAAAGGTTATAGTCTGGCTATCCGGACACCCCCTAATCTAGGACTCCCTCAGTAGCCCACGAACCAGGCTTCAATGACGACGAGTCCGGCGTGCAGATTGTCTTCAGCATTGCAAGGCGGGTTCTCCTTCAAATTCCATGTACCTGTTGAATAACATCCGGTTTTTTGCAAATGTAGCGCTCCTTGGCTTCTACGCCCAATAATGGCCGTCTCCCATGTGTCAAATGAATATGAAAAGTCTGGGTGTTTTTACATTCACACCCCTAGCCACATAAAATGAGCCGCCTATTTAAAGGGACGATGATTTAGATCCAAACCACACTTCTCCCCTCCGCGAGTATTCATCAGAGCGCATCCGACAATGGTCCACCCCACCATGGCCAGCCGTCGCAGTTCCTCCTCTCGCCCTTCCAGCCCTCGGCCTGGAGATTGGGAGAGATGCTCCATCCCGCACAGTGAGCTAGTGTTGCTTCAGACCAATGGATTCTTCCCCCCGGCCTATATGGTCCCGGTTCGAGCCAGACTCGCCACCTATAATGGCGGAGAGCATGCGGAGAGTGCCCCCAATCCCTCCAAAGGAGAGCGGGTATGCCTTGTCCCTTATTTAATAAGAGGACTCGGATTTCCAATTCATCCGTTTCTCTGGGGGCTCCTGGAGTTCTTTGTCCTCCAGCTGCACAACCTTACGCCTGCCTCCATATTGCATATTGCGGGCTTCGTAGCCCATTGCGAGCTGTTTTTGGGTGTTGGGGCTCATTTCGCGCTGTGGAAGAGGCTATTCTGCCTGGTGCCCCGTTCTCAAGAGGGGTCAATATATCAAGTGGGCGGAGCCGAAGTGTGGCGCATCGCCGGGACCAGATATTTATCCGCAACCCCAAAGAAGGCGTCCGAGAATTGGCATTCAGAATGGTTTTATATAGAGGACATCCCGTTGCCAGATCCTATTCGGATCGGCCTCCCTTAGTTCGACAATGCTCCCATGAAGAAGCGCCTAAGCTGGCGTCCATGGATCCCTCAAAGGGAAAGTGACAAGGACGTCCTTTACCTGATGGGCCGGATAAGATTATTAGCTCATTCCGGACTAACCATGATTGGAGTCATGGCCGTATGCATCATGCGGGGGGTGCAGCCGCTTCAATATAGAGGCCATCCCATGTGGGACTTCAACAGGGAGGACGACCCCACCCGCCACGGCCGTAAGGGGCCAGACTCGGCTGCGGCTCTAATAAAGATCTTGTCCGCTTTGTACAAGGGAGAAGAGGAGGAATTTCTCCGCGTCAATACTCAGGATGGATTTACAATGTACAATCCTCCAAGCTGGGTAAGTGGACACTTTTACTTGTCCATCCATTTCGTATTCCCATTATCAAATATATAGTCTAACGACTTCAACGCAGGAACTACGCCAGGCTGTTAAATAAATAAACAGCCCCCCTCCACAACCCGAGGATCCGGGACGGTCCCTCAACCCAGCCTCCCAAGAGGATTCGGACTTATCTGTGGAGCAAATTGATGGGGTCTTTCATCAATTGAGCAAGGACAACGCCTTGGTGGCCATTACAGCCGATTACCCAGGGCTACTTCCAGCCTTCCAGGTAACTGAGACCGAAATCCCAGCACTTCGAAAAGGGATCCGTCCTCGTGTGTTTTCGACTACCGTATAACAACTGTGTTTTGTAGAGGAGGTCCTTTAGGCGGGAGGCCGAGACGGTGGCGACTAGCCAACGAGGGGCCGCAAGGCCCCAGGGGCTGAAAAGAAGTTCGGTCCGGACTGAGACGCCGATGCAAAGATATAACGCGCCATCTTATCCCTTGGTGCTATTCCTTCAAGGTATATTAACACTCGTGATCTCTTCAGGACAAAGAGACCTCGCCGGACTATATCCGGAGAGGCTGCCAATCGTGCCTCCACCAGCCAGGCTCCAAAGCCTGGTCCGCAGGCGGAGGCGAACACGAGGCGCGCACCGGACGCTCCTCCAACAGAGGATGCGGACAGGCTGTCTGCCACCAATTCCGAGGTGGAGAGTGCCATGAACCATAGGCGTCGCCTGACAGTTCTTTGCGACGTTTGTTTCTCCCCAGAGGCATTGGATGCCTTCAATTCGGGAGACGCATACCTCCGTGCTGCTCAAAATGGTCTAGCCAGAGCCACAGAGCAGTATGTGAAAGACATACGGGTGAGAAAATTTAATGGTTATATATATATCAGTAGCCCCCGAGACTTGAAACAATTAGAAGAACTGATTTAAGGATCATTGATAACGCAGGTTCTTACGGAAAAGAATACCCAACTGTCCCAGGAGCTAGAAGAGTTCAAAGCCCAACTTGAGGCCGCACTAGCCGTGACAGGGGAGCCCAAGGAGACCCCCTCTGGTAATATATGCTTCAAAAAGATAAGTATTTTGTGAAGTGCGGCGTGTGTGCAGATCTGACAAATGAAATTGCAGATGGCGCCGGATTAAATCTGGAAAAGCAACAACTCCTACGCCAGCTAAAGGCTGGTGAGATTCTGCTGACAAAGGTGAGGCGGGAGAAGAACGATCTCCAGGATGCCAACACCAAGCTGGGCGTTGAACTGAAAGATGTTCGTGCCCAGCTGTCGGACTCCGTTAAGGAGAATCAGCGGCTTCGACGCGGCATATTTAGTAAGTGATTAAACGAACCTTTGAAAAAACCAGTTTGGCGAGGAAGTTGACTAACGGAGTAATGTCTATAGGTATGCTAACAGGTCATCCTGCAGAGGAGATGCCCGGTTCTACGGGTGACCTTCTTCCCGAGCTCTCGCAACTGCACGAGCGAGTCTGGCAGGTGATGCGAGGCGTCGCCCAGGCCTTGTGGCCATCCATCTCCATGCCCGAAGGCCTTGGAGAGCTTGCAGAGAAGCTGAAGGGAGCGCGGCGGCGCTTCCGATTATGGAAGATATCGGCCTTCCATCAAGGCGCTAGAGAGGCCTGGGCCATGGTGAAGACGTGGTACACGAAGGCTGACCTAAACCACATGGCCGAGGTCACACCTGTGGGGCCCAATGGAAGGAGATCCCTGTAAGCTTAGTATACGGCCAAGTAGAATTGGCCGCAAAGTATTCCCAGCAGGACTGTAAACTAGACAACCTATTAGATGGTATTGAAGAGGAATACTATCAGTTAGAATGACTATGTAGTTTTAATTGACATGTGTAATGCCTTCTAGCCGGATTGTAGATTGCTTGTCATGGCCGACCTTTTCACTTCGACCTTGGGACCTGAAGGTCCGGAGTGTGCCCGAATACCCTTGCGGTTATACAAGAACCGGGGTATGCATGGAGACCAGGCGTAGGGGTCATTAGTGCTTGAACAGAAAAGTGCGCAACTAGTTAGGTTATATTACATGGTTAGTAAGAAACATCTTCCAGGGAGAATAGTTCCGTTAGGGGTTCCTTTCCCTGGGAGGCATTCCCTAAAGTGCATGTCCATTCTGCGAAAAAGAGACGTAGGAAAAACATCTAGGGGCGCATAAATAAATAAGTGAAAAAAATCATCTTTAGTTCACCGACCGAATATTCCCTTAAGAACGCTAGCTTTCGGCTTCACCCAGTCTGAGGTACAAATCCGGCTGACCCGGCAGTAGCAATCGCAGAGGTGCTCCCTTTACCACCTAGCCGAACAATCGGGAACGTAGGGGTAAGCACAGGAGCCAGGCAACCCAGCTTGGCTAAAACTTAAGTCATATCGATGCATATAATGGTGAATAAAGGGTACATGCGGAAGTGTGACACATGTGCTGGGCATGAAGCCCGTATAAATAAGCTTCTATTTAAAGAAGCCCCCAGTTTTAATGAGTGTGGATAGCGCGTCACTTGATGAGCCTTTAAAGGCTATAAGAGAAAAGAAGGGGGGAAGGAGAGAAATGTAAGACAGAAAATATAAAAAATGGACAGAGGAAGGAGACAAACACGGAGTCCGGCGCTAGGCATAGAATCCTCGGAGACGGGCTGCGTTCCATGGGTTCGGCTCGAGTCGATTATCCGATACATCTCACAGGCGGTACACTCCACCAGTCAGGACTTGGTCAATCATGAAGGGACCTTCCCACTTGTTCTTGAGTTTGTCCTTTTTCTTGTCCGGCAGGCGTAGAACTAATTCACCAATGTTGTAATTTTTGGCCCGTACTTCTCTGCTTTGATATCTTCGAGCTTGTTGTTGATAGAATGCGGAACAGGATTTTGCCACGCCACACTCCTCCTCCAAGGCGTCCAAACTGTCCTGCCGATCGAGCTCGGCTTCTCTTTCTTCGTACATGCGCACTCGAGGTGAGTCATGAATTATGTCGCAGGGCAAAACTGCCTCTGCGCCGTACACCATGAAGAATGGTGTGTATCCGTTGGTGCGATTCGGCGTGGTCCGCAGCCCCCAGAGTACGAAGTCGAGCTCCTCTACCCAGTGCATATTAGATTCCTTAAGGGATCACACTAATCTGGGTTTGATGCCGCTCATGATAAGACCATTTGCACGTTCGACCTGGCCGTTAGTTTGTGGGTGATAGACAGAAGCATAATCGAGCTTGATCCCATGTTTTTGCACCAGAGTTTTACCTCATCGGCCGTAAAGTTCGTGCCGTCATCAGTGATGATGCTGTGGGGGACACCGTAACGGTGTACGATCCCGGATATGAAGTCTATCACCGGTCCGGATTTGGCCGTCTTAACAGGCTTGGCTTCTATCCATTTGGTGAACGTATCCACCATGACCAGTAAGTATTTTTTCTTGTGGGTTCCGCCTTTAAGGGGTCCAACCATGTCAAGCCCCCAGACCGTGAAGGGCCAAGTGATGGGGATAGTTTGGAGGGCGGTAGGTGGCATATGGCTTTGGTTTGCAAAAAAGCTGACAACCGACGCATCGTTGGACTAAGTACTGAGCATTTGCCCGGGCGGTCGGCCAATAAAAGCCTGTACGGAAAGCCTTGCTTACAAGGGACCGAGCTGCAGCGTGATGACCACTGAGTCCGGCATGAATTTCAGCCAGGAGGTTCCGCCCTTCCTCTTCAGAGATGCACCTTTGAAGGACTCCGGTAGTGCTTTTCTTATAAAGCTCTCCCTCATGGACTTTATAGGCTTTAGATCACCGCACTATGCAGCGTGCCTCATTTTGGTCCTCTGGGAGTTCCTGCCTAGTAAGGTAGGCTAGGAATGGTTCTGTCCATGGGGCGATGACGGCCATTATTACGTGGGCTGAAGGTGTGATTTCATTGGCAGAGCTCCGATTGTGTCAGATTGTTCGGTGTCGGGCAGTGCGGTTGAGTCCGGGCTGTTATTGCCGGGTTCCCCTTCCCATACTACAGATGGCTTGAACAGCCTCTCCAAGAAGATGTTGGGGGGGACTGCATCGCGTTTTGCGCCGATGTGTGCCAGGACATCTGTCGCCTGATTGTTTCCCGGGCTATATGATGAAATTCGAGCCCTTCGAACCGAGCTGACATTTTTAGGACAGCGTTGCGATAAGCTGCCATTTTTGGATCCTTGGCATTGAAGTCTCCATTTATTTGGGACATAGCGAGGTTCGAATCCCCGCGCACTTCTAGGCGTTGAATGCCCATGGATACCGCCATCCGGAGACCATGTAAAAGGGCCTCGTATTCGGCTACATTGTTGGAGTCTGTGTACATTATCTGGAGTACGTACTGAACTGTGTCTCCTGTGGGGGACGTCAAAACGACACCAGCCCCTAGACCAGCCAACATTTTTGAGCCATCGAAGTGCATGATCCAGTTTGAATATGTGCCGCACTCTTTAGAGAGTTCGGCCTCCGTCCATTCTGCGACAAAGTCGGCCAAAACCTGCGACTTAATGGCTCGCCGTGGCTTGTAAGTTATGTCGCACGGGAGGAGCTCAATGGCCCATTTTGCGATCCGCCCCGTCGCGTCGCGGTTGTTGATAATATCGTCAAGTGGCACTTCCGAGGCTACTGTTATTGAATACTCTTGAAAGTAGTGTCGCAGCTTCTGGGATGCCATAAATACCGCGTATGCAATCTTTTGATAATGCGGGTACCGTGATTTGCACGGAGTAAGGACAGTGGACACATAATAGACCGGCTTTTGAAGGGGGAATTTGTGTCCGTTCGTTTCTCGTTCGACCACGAGCACTGCGCTCACAACCTGACGATGGGTTGTTGCAATGTATAATAGCATTGGTTCGCCAATGTTTGGCGCGGCCAGGACTGGGTTTGTTGCCAATATGGCTTTTATTTCGTCGAGTCCGGCCGTGGCTGTGTCCGTCCACTCGAAGTGTTCGGTGCGCCGAAGGAGGCGGTAAAGGGGTAGTGCATTTTCTCCCAAGCGGGAGATAAAGCGGCTTTGAGCCGCCACACATCCGGTTAATTTTTGTATTTGTTTGAGGTCCTTTGGGATATCCAATTGTGACAGAGCTCGGATCTTGGCCGGATTTGCTTCAATTCCTCTACCGGATACAATGAAGCCCAAGAGCTTTCCGGCTGGAACGCCGAAAACGCATTTTTCCGGGTTGAGCTTGATGTCGTATGTTCGGGTGGGTGGGTGGAATTAAATCCGAAACCTCGCCCACTCTGAGATTCAGAGGCCAAGGAATTTCCGAACTCGGAAGTTTGGATTCTTTGATGTACTCCGATGAATCTAGCCCGTCGCCTGACTTTAAGTTCAGGTCCTGAGTGATGTCCTCCCCTCCACGAGTATCCGTCTTGGAGGGATCGGGAATCCGGACGTAGCTAGTCCTTAAGATAGATGAAGCATCGCTGCACTGTCCCTCTACCACGGCAACGTGATGGGTGACCTGGGGAGAGTTAATCTCTCTCAGATCGGGTTTAGGCCCAATCTGGTCGTAATCCGTAGCGACTCCCAGGGAAACGATGCAATCCAAGAGTTCGTTTATGGAAGAGAGCTCCATTGGATCCAACTGCTCGGCGAGTTCCGAGCTGACATGAAGATTGCTTTTGATGACCCGAGAGGTCATCGTCGGCGCAGTAGCCGAATAGGCGGTCATAAGAAAACCGCCTAGCCGGAGAGTTTGGCCGACATCCAAAGCTCCCTTAGTAACGGTGCCATCTTTAAAGACGGGATGAGGCATCCTTCCTGATGGCGATGGCACAGAGGAACTCTCAATGAAAGCACCAATGTCGGTGTCAAAACCGGCAGATCTCGGGTAGGGGTCCCGAACTGTGCGTCTAGGTGGATGGTAACAGCAGACAAGGGACACAATGTTTTTACCCAGGTTCGGGCCCTCTCGATGGAGGTAAAACCCTACTCCTGCTTGATTAATATTGATGATATGGGTAGTACAAGAGTAGACCTACCACGAGATCAAGGAGGCTAAACCCTAGAAGCTAGCCTATGGTATGATTATTGTTGCCTACGGACTAAAACCCTCCGGTTTATATAGACACCGGAGGGGGCTAGGGTTACACAGAGTCGGTTACAATGGTAGGAGATCTACATATCCGTATCGCCAAGATTGCCTTCCACGCCAAGGAAAGTCCCTTCAGGACACGGGACGAAGTCTTCAATCTTGTATCTTCATAGTCCAGGAGTCCGGCTGAAGATACAGTCCGGCTATCCGGATACCCCCTAATCCAGGACTCCCTCAAGTACACTGGCAAGAACCATCCGTCCGAGTTCCTCAGCATCTACACCATCATGATGCAGGCCGCTGGGGCTCGTGACGACAAGGTGCTTGCTAACTACTTCCCGCTGGCGCTCAAGCCCAATGTAATGTCTTTCTTGATGCACTTGCCGGCGGACTCCATCTCTTCCTGGTCAGATCATTGCCATGAGTTCGTTGGCGCCTTCACAGGAGGCCACCAAGCTCATGGCCAGGCCAATGATCTGTATATCATTCCCTAGAAGGAGGGGGAGACCCTACTCAAGTACATCCAGAGATTCAGCCAGGTGCAGTACAACATCCCCGACATTCATCCCGCTGCTGTGATTAGCGCGTTCCATCAAAACGTGCTCAATCGCAAGATGCGCGAGGAGCCGGCGATGACCAAGGTAAAGGATGTGGCCGAGCTATACGTTCTGGCCGATAGGTGCGCCCGAGCTGAAGAGGGAAGGAAGTACCCCGGCGAAGACGCCAGCGTGGGAACCGACTCTACCGATGAGGACGCCGCCGCCCCAACGAAGAAGGGCCGGTGTCACAACAAGAAACACAAAGGCAAGGCCGTGCTTGCCGTCGAGGGATCTGATGACACAGGTGCCGGTAAGAAGGTCAAGGCAGACACCCCCGGCAAGGAGATTGCCGGGTGCGCCGCCTGCTGGGCCTTGGTGGCCGCCGACAAGCCAGGGAGCTCCGGCAAGCAATACTGCAAGATCCACCGCACCAAGGGCCACGATCCAGCAAGGAGAAGGACCAAGATGGTGCTGGGGGATCCAGCAAGAAGCGTGGCGGCCAAGGAGGCTGCCTCGGCAAGGACAACCAGCAAGAAAGGCCCGCCCGGGGCCACGACAAGAAACAAGAAGACGACGATCACAACGAGGATGACGAGTCCGGTGAGCAAGGGTTCCAAAAGGCTACGGAGGCCATGTGCGTCGATGGTGGCGCCTCGCTTCATGCCTCTCACCACCAGCTCAAGCAGTGGGCACGAGAGGTTACGGCAACGGAGCCGTCGTTCGACGCTCAGAAGCCCCTAAAGTGGTCCAACACGCCCCTCATCTTTGACGCCGAGGACCACCCTGATCGCACTACCGTGGTCGGGTGTTTGCCGTTGTTGGTTTCACCAACAATAGGCAACCTCAGGGTGAACAAGATGTTGGTTGATGGCGGGGCCGACCTAAACCTGATCTCGCCTGTCGTGATCAAAAGGTTGCAAATCCCTGATGGAGACCTCGAGGAAACGGCCACGTTCCAAGGGGTCAATCCGGGGAGGAGCCAGCCGAAGGCAAATCCCTGATGGAGACCTTTGGAGGAGAATTGAACTACAGAACAAAGAGGATCGTCTTCGATGTAGCCGAGATCCCTTTGCCCTCCAACGGGATCCTCGGCCGCCCGGCACTGCCCAAGTTCATGGCGGCGTCACACTACACCTACAACATGCTGAAGATGCCCGGGCCGTTGACCATCATCTCCATCCCCTCCTACAAGATGGACGTGCTGATCTACGCCGAACAACTCTACCGAGAAGCAGTTGCAGCAGCTGCCGTCAAGGCACCTGCTCCTGCCGCCGAAGGCATGGGAGGAAAGAAGGAACCCGGCAAGACCTCTCGCACCCACTCCGGCAAGCGCACCTCCTCGGGGTGTTGTGCTACCGTTGAGGACGTGCCAGAGAGCTCTGCCGACAAGAGCAAGAGATCCAGCGCCGAGCCACCACGGACCAAGAGGGTGCCCATCGCGAAGGGCGGCACGGGAGGGGCCTTCACTATAGGCTCCACCCTTGACAGCAAATAGGAAGGCGAGCCTGTCACCTTCCTGCGGGCGAATGTCGACGTCTTTGCATGGCAAGCGTCCGACATCCCCGGTGTTCCCAGGGAGGTTATTGAGCACCACCTAGCTGTCTGCCCCCACGCGCGGCCCGTCAAGCAGAAGGTCAGAAAGCAGGCTCTGGAGAGGCAGGTGTTCATCACAGAGGAGATCAGGAAGCTAGAAGCGGCAGGTTTGGTGAGAGGGGTGCTCCATCCCATGTGGTTGGCAAATCCGGTAGTGGTGCGCAAGGCGAATGGGAATTGTAGGCTGTGTATTGATTACACAGATATCAATAAGGCTTGCCCTAAGGACCCCTTCCCGTTGCCGCGCATCGACCAGATTGTTGAGTCCATGGCCGGGTGTGATCTGTTGTCATTCCTCGATGCCTACTCAGGCTACCACCAAATCTTCATGACAAGAGAAGATGAAGAGAAGACAGCATTAATCACCCCGTGTGGTACGTATTGCTTTTTACGGATGCCTTTCGGGTTGAAGAGTGTTGGCTCAACATTTGCAAGAGCAGTCCAAATTGGTTTTAAACCTCAGCTCCATAGAAATATGGAAGCCTACATGGATGACATAGTGATCAAAACCAAATACGGGCCGACTCTTGTGCAAGATCTGGAGGAGACATTTGCCAACCTGTGCAAAATCAACCTCAAGCTGAACCCTGAGAAGTGCGTCTTCGACGTCCTGTCCGGCAAGCTTCTCGGGTTCTTCATGTCACAGTGCGTGATCGAGGCAAACCCAGAAAAGATCAAAGCTATTGAGCAGATCGAGGCGCCCAAGCGGATCAAGGATGTGCATCGGCTCACTGGCTGCATTGCCGCCATGAGCCGGTTCATCTTCAATTCCGCCGAGCACGCTCTTCCCTTTTTCAAGATATTGAAAAAGGTGGGCCTAATGGAGTTGACCCCAGAAGCCGAGGCCGTGCTACAGGACCTGAAGAAATACCTTCCCTCCACGCCAATACTAGTTGCACCTAAGCCACAAGATTCGTTGCTGCTATATCTAGCAGCGACGAATCAACTGGTCAGCGCCGCACTAGTGGCACAGAGGGAGGTCGACGAGCAGGCAGCAATGGTGGCAGGACCAGCAGAGGGCGAGCCGAAGATTCCTCCGGCAGGGCCCGGTGCCGACAAGGCGCGGCCCCCGGCGGAGTGTGGTGCCACCAAGGCGACGCCCGCACGATCGAGTGAAGTGGTGCCCAAGAAGAAGGTGATGCATCACCCGGTTTACTTTGTCAGCTCCCTCTTGCAGGGGGCTAGGTCAAGGTATTCTGGTATGCAGAAATTGCTCTTTGGCCTCCTTATGGCCTCGAGGAAGCTGCGTCACTACTTCCAGGCCCACGAGATCACTGTCGTCACCCACCTCCTATTGCAACGGATACTGCACAACCCACACGCAACTGGAAGGATTGTGGAGTGGGCCTTGGAGCTGTCAAGCTTCGGCTTAAAGTCTGAGAGTACCTCGACAATTCAGAGCAGAGTCCTAGCGGAGTTCATCACGGAATGGACCTCGACGCCTGACAAAGAAATCCAGGAGACGACTCTCCCCGGCAAGGAGGGGGGATGCAACTGGGTCATGTACTTTACTGGAGCCTTCTCGCTACAAGGCGCTGGTGCCGGTGTGCTGCTTGTCGCACCCACCGGAGAGCACCTCAAGTACGTGATCCAGATGCACTTCCCCAGGGAGATGTCCACCAACAACACCGCCGAGTACGAGGGATTCCTTGCCGGTCTCAGGATCACGGCAGACCTCGGGGTCAAGAAGCTCATTGTCAGGGGTGACTCACAGCTCGTTGTCAGGCAAGTCAACAAAGATTATCAGAGCCCACTGATGGAAGCATACGTAGATGAGGTGAGGAAACTGGAGGAACGCTTTGACGGTATCCAGGCGGAGCACGTCCCCCGAGCGGGGAATGACGTCGCCGATTACCTGCCGAAATGTGATGCATTCAAGTTACCTGTGGAACCAGGTACCTTTTTGCTCCAGTTAACTGAACCATACGTCGATCCAACAGTGGGGCAGAGCAAGCAGAGAAAATCAGGTCCCGACAAGTACTTTCCTGCCAAGCCCCCCGGGGCCACCGGCAAGGGTACTGCCGCGGACGCTGAGCCTGCCCAAGAGCAATTGACTCCAGCAGGGCGTCAGGCCCTGGCTGTAGAGACGGTCGCTCCCATGGCGGAATAGATGCCTTTAGTCCTTGTCGTCGAGCCTCAGGCTCCGTCATGCGCGCAGTATACTGTCCAATTCCTCCAGACAGGGGAGCTTCCCGAGGAGCAGGAAGAAGCGGAGAAAGTAGCCCATCGGTCCGCCCTGTACCAGTTCGTCGATGACGTCCTGTAGCGGAGAAGGCCGAACTGTGTGAAACTCAAGTGCATCCCCCGGGACAAAGGACTGGAGCTATTGGTAGAGACACATGGAGGCGTATGTGGCTCCCACGTAGGGTCAAGGGCCCTTGACGGGAAGG
The DNA here is from genome assembly GCF_018294505.1 of Triticum aestivum. NCBI lineage: Eukaryota > Viridiplantae > Streptophyta > Magnoliopsida > Poales > Poaceae > Triticum > Triticum aestivum. The sequence continues at coordinate 633,596,978 of NC_057803.1, forward strand.
CGTTCCGGCAAGGTTTATTCTGGCCCACCGCCCTCCAGGATGCAATGACGCTAGTCACCAGATGTGAAGCATGCCAGTTTCATTCAAAGAAGCTTCATCAACCAGCTCAAGCCCTTCAGGCAATCCCTCTCTCCTTGCCATTCTCGGTCTAGGGGCTCGATATACTGGGCCTCTTCCCTCGCGCCGTCGGGCGCCTTGAGTAATTGACGTTGCAATCGACAAGTTCACCAACAACGGCATGCAGTTCACAAGCTACACCTTCATGCAATACATTCAAGACCTCAGCAACAAGGCTTGTTTTGCTTCTGTGGCGCACCCACGGAGCAACAGCCAAGCGGAGAGGGCAAATGCTGAAGTGTTGCGAGGCCTAAGGACAAAGACTTTTGACAAACTGCACAAGAGTGGAAGGCGCTAGATTGATGAACTGTCGGCGGTTCTTTGGTCGATCAGGACGAAGACAAATCGAGCCACCGGCCAGACACCTTTTGCACTGGTATACGCGGCAGAAGCAGTTCTCCCCACGGAACTCATATATGGGTCACCTCGAGTGCTCGCTTATGACGAGCTTGAGCAAGAGTCGTTGCGCCAAGGTGACGCGACGCTCCTTGAGGAAGATCGTCTTCGGGCTGCTTTGAGAGCGGCACGCTACCAGCAAGCCTTGCGTCGCTACCATAGCCGCAAGGTTCATGCCCGAAGCTTTGAGGAAGGCGACCTTGTTCTTCGGCGTGTTCAGTGAGCCAAGGATTCCAACACGTTGATGCCGAAGTGGGAAGGCCCTTATCGGGTATTACGAGTCACCAGGCCTGGCGCAGTCCACCTGGAGACCGAGGATGCCGTACCAGTGAGCAACTCCTGGAACATCAAGCATCTTCGCAAGTTTTACCCACAAGGCACGCCTTGCCGGGCCTCCCGGCAAGCCACCTTTTGTACGAGCTTTGCCGCAAGGCATGTGACCCTTTGTATAGAGCCAGGCGCAGACCCTGAGCGAGAATAAATGAAGTGCTGGCGCCCTAAGTTATACCATGCATGCTAGGTCGAGTCTCGTCCTTGGTTAGGGTTGATAGTGCTTAGCGGCAGCTAACCCCTAGCTTAGAGTTCGAGTGCGCGTCTTTCTGTTCTTCTCTGTCTTCTTTGGTTCGCAGGACACATGAATATCCTTGTCGAGCTGCTTTGGAAGAAAGGTGACGGACCGGCGCCCAGTCCCCGACAAGCCAGTATTGCCGGGGGCTACAAGAGTAAAGATCCACCCGCGACAAGCCAAGGTTGCCGGGGGCTGCAGATTTAGATAGGTTCTTTATCCCTTATCATGCGTTTCTTATGGACTGAGGTATGTGAAACCTCATTTTATCCTTAGGTTACCGTGCTCCCCTCACTCCAGACCCCAGGACTCGTTTCCTGGGACCGAGTTTGGTCATAGTCACGGCAGCAAGGAAACGAAACGAGGAGCCTAAGCCCACCTCATCCCTGCCTCCGCCAAGCGTGTGAGATAGGTCAAGCGAAGTGGGGGGACGGCAAGGCCTGTTGCCGGGCAAGAAAACGTTTATCTTAAGGGTAACAAGGATTTACTACTTGTCATGGGTTTTACCTATGAATGAAAAACCCGGTAAACATCCCTTTTTCATTAAAAAACATTCCGTATAGGTACAGTTCATACGAAATGAAAAACATGAGCAAGGGAATTACAAGTTCTAAAATGAACAAAGGCCCGAAGGCTTACAAGACTAAAAAGAGATAAGATGCCTATAATCCCTTTCTTGTCCCTCTCCTCAAGAGGCAGGTCAAGGAGGCGAAAAGGGAAAAAGGGGTGCCTAGGCGAGCTACGAGTGGCAGAAGACACCAAGAGAACATCTTGGTGGCCGTCCAAGGGCTAGATGGTGATGGCGGCGCCGGAGGCAGAGCTCGAAGACGAGGCGGCAGGACGTTAGTACGCGTCGAAGGCGTCGGTGCCCGCGTACTCTGACTTGACGGCCTTGCCGCCCGCCCTCTTCCTCTTCTGCAGCCTCCCAACGCCAACCACCCAAGGAGACGACCCCGAGAAGTTCAAGGAGCCGGCAACACGGATGATGGGATCGCCGGCGCCGCATGGCGCGGCGCCCGACGCCTAGTCGGACCCGTCATCCTGCCGCCCGCTGGCCTCGTCGTCGCTGTCGCTGTCCTCCTCGCCACTCTTGCTCGAGGAAGGATCTTCATCGTCAGAAGAGCTCTCCACGCAGCACCTTACGCGAGTCCCGAAGGGCCCGAAGATCTTGACAGAGATGAGGCCATCCTCCATTAGTTTGAAATGGAGAGTGAGCCCCTCTGTCAAGCTATGAAGACGGGCGAACGTCTTCCACCCTCGGTGGAGATACATGATGTGAGGGGCGGGGAACTCGACATCGGCCCATGTGCCACTAATCCCGTAGCCCCTCATGTGCAGCTTCAACGACTGCGATAGATCCAGCTCCATTTCCCGCGAAAATGGAGTCGCGAGGCGAAGGCGATGGCGCGGCGTAGCCTGACGAAGAATTTGCAAGGGTTGTCCCCAGCGCGGCCCTCCATCAGAGGAGGAGCTGCTAGCGGGGGCGAGGCCGGCGCGCCACCCCGTCCTCCTCTTCCCTTCGCGCTGTGGCCTCTGCCCCGGCCACGCCCACGGCCTCGCCCCCTCCCCCTTCCTCTCGCGGCCGGCTCTGTCACCGCGGGCACAGGAGGAGGAGGGACGCGTTGTCGAGCGGCGACCCTCGCCGCCACCGTCGAAGGACCGGGATTGCCTTTCTCCATGACGAATGGAAAGAAGGAGCAGAAGCAGAAGCAGGGAGAAGATGGAAGAATGCGGGATGTCGTCTCCCCTTCCCGCTCTTTATAAAGGAACGAGGGCGGGGCTCGGCCGCCCCGCCCGGCCAATCAAGACACGGGAGGCGCAGGGAACCAGGACCGACCCGCTGCTCCAACCAGCGACGGCCCGGTTTCCCGCCTCCACCGTTTGCCACCCCAAGCACATGGGAGACGCGTGGCCGGCATGCAGAACCAAGGGGACAAATGAGGCAACCTCTCCCCACCCCGTGATCGTGGGAGTGGACGCCCTGAAGACCGCGCCTCGGCCCCATTCAGTAAATGAGCCCGCCTCCACGCCTCCCTCCTTTTACGGGGAAGGCGCGCGCTGCCCATTTACTGCGATGTGACGCATGTGTGCAGGAACCGCCCCACGCATGCCGCCCACGTCACGCACGCCCCCTCCACGCCGCGCCGCACGCACGAGCCATGGGAAGCGCAGCGCTCGAAAAATCTTACCGCGGTAAAAACCGTCCCGCCTGCCCGTGCACCGTTTTGGGCCTGACCCAACAATGTGTCGCGCTTATGTGCGGCCCAGGCCCGGGGGCTCCTGTCGGTGTACAAAACTAGGGGCACATTTTTGTACCCCTTAACCTGTGCACGGGCAGTCAGAGCCACGCCCACGGCCACACCAAGCAGAGTGGAGGAGGTGAGCCAAGGTAAGACCGAAGCCCAAGACGATGCAAAGCAACGACAAGGACCAAGGCTACAAGGACCAGATGGGCGAAGCAGGTTCCCCGACAAGGATCCTTGCCGGGGCGGCCTCAGCGGCCCCGGCAAGACCCTTGCCGGGGCAACTCGCCCACGCCAGCCGAGCGAGCCACCCTCGAGCCCACCAACACTCAACACATGTGTTGGTACAGGGCTCGGGAGGCACCTTTGTGGTATCATGCAAATCACTGTGAAGACAAAGAATAGTCAAGATCAAGTGAGGATGGGAAGGCAGCCATCCTCGCCGAAGGAACCAACAAGACCCCCGGCGAGATCCTTGCTGGGGACGCCTGTGCGCCATGGCAAGACCCTTGCCGGGCCACCTGGCAAGACCCTCACCAAGCACGCCAGCAGGGCCACCATCAGGCCCGCACCAGCCAAGGCTCCACCGCCGTTCGCATGGAGCTGCCGACCCAACCAACTGGGCAGACACCTACGTGGCAACATGCAGCCCTTCGTAGAGGCTCCACCACCGCGCCACCTCAGCTGCCTGCCTGCTTACATGGAACCGCATGCACCGTTGGCCAGGGCGTGTGTCAAAGCCTGGAGGAGCGGCGACGGACGGGATGGGCCTCACCCCCATCCCCGATAAAGTGAGAGGACACCTAAGCGATGCATTAAATGCACCTTGTCCTGTAATATGAGGGATAACCTCGTAGCACTATACCCTTTCCACCTCCTGTGTGCCACTGTGGCAGCCCCTTTCATCTATAAAATGAGGCCCGAGGCGACTAGGAGAAGGATTAGGCTTTTTGGAGCTCGTCACGCCTCGTAGCTAGCTTAAGAACACAGAATACAGCCACCAAAGCAGGAGTAGGGTTTTACACAACCTCTCGGCCTGAACCTGGATAAACGAACTGAATGCTTCTCTGTCAGACCCGCGCTTCTCTCAACCCCGTGCCCCGCAACCGTAGTACGGATTCTTGTGATCCCATAGTTGTCGTTTCCCACCGATAGTCTTGTTCTCGTTCGATGACGAGTACGGCGCTCACCACCTAGTGTGTTGCTGATATGTATAAGAGCATTGGTTCACCGGCATTTGGCGTAGCCGGTATTGGGTTGCTTGCCAGAAGTGCTTCTATTCCTTCCAGTCCGGCTGTCGCCGTGTCTGTCCACTCGAAGTTATCGGTGCGTCGTAGAAGGCGATAGAGTGGCAGCGCCTTTTCTCCCAACCTAGAGATAAAGCGGCTTAAAGTTGCCATGCACCCAACGAGTTTTTGGACCTGCTTGAGTTCGGTTGGCATAGCCAATTGTGACAGAGCTCGGATTTTGGCTGGATTTGCTTCAATTCCTCTATTGGAAACGATGAAGCCTAATAGTTTACCGGCGGGGACGCCAAAGACGCACTTTTCCGGGTTAAGCTTGATGTCGTATGTGCGGACATTGTCGAATGTGAGACACAAGTTGTCTATTAGTGTTTCGACGTGTCTAGTTTTGATGAAGACGTCGTCCATGTAGGACTCCACTATTTTTCCGATCTGTTTCTCGAGGCATGTTTGGATCATGCGCTGGTAGATGGTGCCGGCGTTCTTGAGCCCGAAAGGCATGGTGTTGAAGCAGAACGGCCTGTATGGTGTGCTGAATGTTGTTGTGGCTTGATCGGACTCGTTCATTTTGATTTGATGGTATCCGGAATATGCATCAAGGAAGCACAGCGAGTCATGACCTGCGGTAGCGTCAATGATTTGATCGATGTGGGGAAGAGGGAAGGGATCCTTAGGGAAAGCCTTGTTAAGCACTTTGAAATCGATGCATAGGCGCCAGGATTTATCCTTCTTTGGTACGATTACCAAGTTTGCCAGCCAGTCCGGATGTTTGATGTCTTTGATGAATCCGACCTCGATGAGTTTGGTTAGCTCCTCCCCCATAGCTTGCCGTTTGGGTTCGGAAAAGCACCGCAGAGTTTGCTTGACCGGCTTATATGCCTTTAGTATGTTGAGGCTATGTTCGGCCAACTTGCGCGGGATTCCTGGCATATCGGAAGGATGCCAAGCGAATATATCCCAGTTTTCGCGCAGGAAGTCTCGTAGTGCGGCATCGACTACAGGGCTGAGTTGCGCTCCGATGGACGCTGTCTTCTTCGGGTCCGTTGGATGGACCTGAAATTTGACTATTTCTTTTGCTGGCTTGAAGGAAATGGATTTGGGTTGTTTGTCCAGGATCACATCATCCTTATCCACGGTGGAGCGTAGTGCGGTTAGTTCTTTGGCCGCAAGGGCCTCAGACAATGCCTCGAGGGCCAAGGATGCGGTTTTATTCTCGGCGCGGAGGGCTATGTCGGATCGCTAACGAGGGTGATTATTCCATTAGGCTCGGGCATTTTTAGCTTCATATACGCATAATGAGGTATGGCTTGAAAGTGCATGAAGGCCTCTCGCCCTAACAAGGCGTGGTACCCACTATTAAAAGGGGCCACCTGGAAAGTTATTTCTTCGGACCGATAATTCTCGGGCGTGCTGAATACCACATCAAGTGTATTTTTTCCTGCACACCGAGCTTCCCAGCTGGGAATGATACCTCGAAAGGTTGTGCTGCTTTTCTCGATGCGGCTCCTGTCTATTTCCATCTTGTGGAGTGTGTCCTCGTATATGAGGTTTAGTCCGCTGTCGCCGTCCATGAGGACTTTTGTAAGTCGAAAGCCGTCCATGATGGGGCCGAGGACTAGGGCAGCTGGTGCTCGGATTGTTCTGTATTTAGGGTCGTCATTGGCGTGGAAGGTTATGGCCATGTCGTTCTAGGGGTCTATTGCACCGACCTAGCAAACTTCGGTGAGTTCGCGCAGGGCCCTTTTACGCTTGTTGTTTGAAGCGACTGTCTTGAAGAATGCCAATACTCTATTGTCGTCGTTTGCTAGAGGGTGTTGTTCTGGGGTGTCCTTGATAAGGATGTCCTCGCCGCTCTTGGCTACCTGCCGGAGTATCCAACATGCTCTAAGGCTGTGGGTTCCACGGTATCCGGCGGCGTGTGTATTTTGCATGGGCCACTGAGCCATCCCACCACAACGGTGTCGTGCAACGTAATAGGTTTATGTTTTTTGATTGTTCGGCTAGGCATGCCATGGGCGCGCGTCCTTTTTGCCTGTAGGGAGAGCCGGGATGGTTCCCAGCAAGCCACCTCAGATTTCTAGGCGTTTTCCATGGTGCTGTACTTTTGTACGATAGTCGCTAGGTCAGAGAACTTTGGTATGCGGCGGTGATTGTTGGCGTTAAGGATACCTTCGTCTGCGTAGCTATTGGATAATGCTGCTATCGCGTCTTCATCGCGGCAGTCTTTTACCTTATTTTTAACAAGGAGGAATCTTGCCCAGAAGTGGTGGACCATTTCCTGAGACTGTTGTTCGATGCTCCTGAGAGTATCTATGTTCGGGTGGGTGGGTGGAATTGAATCCGAGCCCTAACCCAATTTTGGATCCGGATTTTGGATTTCTACCGGGCCGGACAGTTTGGGCCCCGGGATATCGACTGCTTTTTTAGGCTCGTCATCCGACTAAATGTTCGGAAGAAGAGACATACTTTTCTGCTGGACATTATCCGGCTCTTCGAGATCGGTGATCCGAACATAGTCCGTCTTCAATATAGTGGAAGAGTTGGTCCGCTCCTCGACTATCGCTACCTGATGGGTGATCGGGGGAGTTTTAATTTCTCTCTGGTCGGGTTTAAGCCTGACCCAATCGTAGTCTGTAGCGACCCCGAAGGCGGCCATGCGATCTAGGAGTTCGTTCACTGATGATAAATCCATTGGATCCATGCGGGTGGAGTATTCGGGATCAACGTGGAGGCAATTTTCGATGACTTGAGAGGTCATCGTCGGCTTAAGAGCCAAGCTGGCGGTCATAACAAAGCCGCCTAGCAGGAGGGTATGGCCTGGGGTCAGGGCTCCTCCGGAGATGATATTATCCTTAACAACAAGGCGAGCCATCAACCCGGACAGATCTTCGTATTCGGCGGCTTTGCACTGCGGCTAATTCGCTTGGCCATCTGGAGCAGATCGAAAGCTACGCCCCTGGCCATCAGGTCAGATTTGGAAGTTTGAACTACACGGCTGGCGTCCGCGGAGACTTGACCTTCGACGGATTCAAGCCATAGCTGGGCGCGCCGCACTGTCACGACGGGAATGATCTAGCTCTACCGTCGAACAGTGCCCTGGAGGCCGCACCCACATCCGGTTCGACCCCTAGCTCGGAGCCGACTGTGCCGATCGAGGACGGGTGGCTAGAATCCACCCCGGGGGCTGCAGTCTCAACGGCGATCGAGCCAAACACCAGTTTTATCGTCTTCGAAGCCCGTGACTCCAAGGTGTCGGACTCTTCTCCAGACTCCGAGCCCTCTGCGCCTCTGCCAATCGAATCCGATTGGGCGCCGATCATGGAATTCACCGCCGCGGATATCTTCCAGCACTCGCCCTTCGGCGACATTCTGAATTCACTAAGGTCTGTCTCTTTGTCAGGAGAGTCCCATCCGGATTATGACTGGCAGGATTGGGATGCGGACGACAAAGAAATTCGACGCCCACCCACCACCCACTTCGTAGCCACTGTCGATGATTTAACCGACATGCTGGACTTCGACTCTGAAGACATCGACGGCACGGACGACGATGTAGGAGACGAACAAGAACCAGCGCCTATAGGGCACTGGACAGCCACCCCATCCTACGATGTATACATGGTGGACACACCCAAAGGAACCAACAACGAAGAATGAGAGGACGCAACAAAAGACCGTTCCCTCGAAAAGCAGTCAAAACGGCAGCGTATGCGCCACTCCAAACCCTGCGTCGACAGAGACAGCGGTCATACAGACCCAGCCACAGGGCAGGGTGAGCCTGCGGACGATGAACAGGGCATCGACCAACCGTCCGAACAAGGCAACTTGGATAAACAAACCGAACAACCCATCCGCGGCGAAGATAACAGTCCGGACGACCTCACGCCGGACAAGTCCCTGGAGCAAAAGAACCTCCACAAAAGGCTCATCGCCACTACGCGTAGCCTGAAAAAGCAGAAGCGGAAGCTCAAAACTGCGGCAGATGCACTCAGAATTAGATGGAGCAAAGTACTCAACACCGCAGACAAATACAGTGGCAGTCGCCACACAAAGAGTTATCCAAAGCGAAAACTACTGCCTGAATTTGATGAGGAGGCCTTCGAGCCCCTGCAATCAAAAATCAAGGACACCACCCGGTCGGATAGACGACCCCATGGCCAACATAGAACGGCAAATGGCGCCACACACAAGCCAACACGTGATCCAACCAAGGATTCGCATCAAAAATATGGCCCAGCCAGATCTATCTACGGGCCAAGAAAGCAAGCTCTAGTAAGCAATGCAACGCAACAAGTACCCGATCACCATGGCACACCCAAATACAGGGGTGCCGCACACCCCCTATGTTTCACCGATGAGGTGCTGGACCATGAATTTCCAGCGGGATTCAAACCCATAAACATAGAGGCATACGATGGGACGACAGACCCTGGAGTCTGGATTGAGGACTATATCCTCCACATCCACATGGCAAGAGGAGATGACCTCCACGCCATAAAATACCTACCCCTCAAGCTTAAAGGGCCCGCCTGGCACTGGCTTAAAAGCCTTCCCGAAAACACAATTGGAAGTTGGGAAGAGCTCGAGGACGCTTTTCGGGCAAATTTTCAAGGGACTTATGTCCGACCACCGAATGCATACGATTTAAGTCATATAACTCAACAACTCGGAGAGTCAGCCCGGAAGCTCTGGAACAGATTCCTTACTGAAATGAACCAGATAGTCGACTGTCCGGATGCCGAAGCCTTAGCAGCTTTCAAACACAGCGTTCGAGACGAATGGCTCGCCAGACACCTCGGCCAAGAAAAGCCAAGAACAATGGCCGCATTAACAAGCCTCATGACCCGCTTTTGCGCGGGAGAGGACAGCTGGTTGGCAAGATGCAGCACCAGCGACCCAAGTACATCCGAAGTCAGGGATGGAAACGGGAAGCCATGACGCAGCAAAGACCAGCGCCAGAATAAGGGAAAAAGCCCGAATAGCACGGAGGTCAACGCCGGATTCAAAAGCTCTCGGCAAGATCGGCAAAAGCTGCCTCTTAAATATCACAGGGACAAACTGTCTAATCTAAAAAAAATCCTGGACAAGATATGTCAAATCCACAGCACCCCCGGGAAGCCTGCAAAGCATTCCCACAGAGAATGTTGGGTCTTCAAACAATCCGGCAAGCTCAATCCGAACACAAGGGGCTGGATGCACCAAGTGAGGATGATGATGAATCCCACAAACAGAGCACTAGGGAACAAAAAAATTCCCACAAGAAGTGAAAACAGTAAACTGCCTACACATGACAAAAGGGATAAACGAAGTGGCGCCCACAGAGATACGCGCCATGCGGCCTATCACAAAGGAGCCTCGCCACTGGTTGTCAAAACCAATCACCTTCAACCATCAGGACTACTCTGGAAGTATCCGACACGCAGGCTGGGCTGCCTTGGTGCTAGATCCGATAATTGACGGATTCCACTTCACACGAGTCCTGATGGACGGCGGCAGTGGTTTAAACCTTCTATATCAGGACACAGTCCGCAAAATGGGGATGGACCCAGCAAAATTTAGCCATAGCAAGACTTCCTTTCGAGGAGTAACGCCAGGCCCCAGAAGCCCATTGCACGGGTTCCCTCCTACTAGAAGTTATGCTCGGTTCCCCTGACAACTTCCATAGAGAAAAGCTAACCTTCCACATCGTCCCATTTTCAAGTGGCTATCAAGCACTACTGGGACGCGAAGCTTTCGCCTCCTTTAACGCAATACCACATTATGCGTCTCTCACGCTTAAGATGCCCGGTCCATGAGGCATCATGTCACTAAAGGGAAACATAGAGTGTTCCTCCCACGCGGAAGACTGTGCGGCTGCCTTGACAGCCACACACTAAAGCAGCTTCGCCAATCAAATTATCTAAACAGGTCGTTAAGACCACGGACGCGGCTAGACGAGGCCGGCATAAACATACAATTGATAAAGGCTTAAATAGCCGTACACCCCTATACAAGGGGCTCCGCGCATGTATAACATACATTTCGCACGACCTTTTTCAACTAAGTTCCTCTCTTTTACAGATGAACACCATGCTACACCCGTCCAGGATACGGCACAACGGAGACACAGGTGCAGACGTGCAGTAGGGACCCGTTCCAAGGATTCTTTTTAGATTAAGACCATGTGTAAACCTTTTTTACTGTCTCTTGTTGGTACACATCCCCCGGATTCTCAGTATAACCGAGGAGGAGGCTGGCGTCTTGGCATGTGGCCACGTCAGAATTTTGCGTGTACCTGGACACTAGGGGCTTATCACCAAGGGCGTTGTCCAGCCCGTTTTTCATAAAGACCGAATACCTTAGGGAGTGTTCGGCGTCGTGAGTTTGGCCTTATATGCATCAGCTCCGAATCATGTCTTTGGTCAAATGTTGGGTTTTCCCGGCTCCTGTGTTTTACTGCCTTACTTTCCGCTCTATCGGCTAAGGCGGCACCAGGAGAACTTCTGCGATTGTGCCCCGGTTCAGCGAGGCGAGCACCTCAGTAGATAAAGCCGAAAACTGACTGTCATGATATAGCGTGAGACTGGTCAACCACTTGATGACCTACCGGAATCTTCGGGATTCCTCCGCATTAACGAAGGGCCGTTTCCCGGCCAAGCACATCCGCGCCCCGAGTTCGGGTGAGCACGGCGCCACCAGGGGCTATATAGTATCCTCACTGTCAAACTCCTATGGCTAAGTGAAAGTGATAAAGCATTATAGTCCGATTGCCTAGTTCGCTGCGCTATCACCTCCTTCACGGACCAAGACGTTGGATCAAGTGTGAAAATGCGCCTTCTGCGAACACCCCCGCATTATATGTGTGGGGGCTGAAGCCGACGACTTCCATCTTTCAGATTATATACACATATACTTTAACGGCCGCACATGAGGTATTATAATTCTTGCAGGCACAAGTATAAAAAGCTCCTACAATTCATCAAAATATTCTTTTACAACAATACATGTTATTTGAACATAATATCCTTCGAGCACTGCGTCTCTATTAAACGAGTGCCTTGCAGAACTTCCTGAAAATAGTGCTCGGCAGGTTCGCGGCTCCCGTCCGAGTCTTGGGATGCAACAGCGGTGGCCTCCATCTCCGCCCAATATGTCTTGACATGGGAAAGAGCCATCTGCGCACCCTCTTTGCTTTCACTGGATCTATCTTCTGCTCCGGAGGTGGATGTTTCTTTGCTTTCACCGCTTCAAAGAAGTCCCTCACTTCGGCTTGACAAATCTCCACGGTCCTCTTGTATGGTAAGTTTTCTAGAGGCTTGGGAGATGGACCGAATCTGTATTGCCTCCTACCTCTGGCTGTACTGCTAGACGCCAGAGCAGACGGAGCGGCTGTGGTGTTGGAAATATGCCCTAGAGGCAATAATAAATTAGTTATTATTATATTTCCTTGTTCATGATAATCGTTTAGTATCCATGCTAGAATTGTATTGATAGGAAACTCAGACACATGTGTGGATACATAGGCAATAATAAGTTAGTTATTAGGAGAATGATGTGATGGACAATACCCAATCCTAAGCATAGCACAAGAGCATGTAGTTCGTATGCTAAAGCTTTTCTAATGTCAAGTATCATTTCCTTAGACCATGAGATTGTGCAACTCCCGGATACCGTAGGAATGCTTTGGGTGTACCAAACGTCACAACGTAACTGGGTGACTCTAAAGGTACACTACAGGTATCTCCGAAAGTGTCTGTTGGGTTGGCACGAATCGAGACTGGGATTTGTCACTCCGTGTAAACGGAGAGGTATTTCTGGGCCCACTCGGTAGGACATCATCATAATGTGCAGAATGTGATCAAGGAGTTAATCACGGGATGATGTGTTACGGAATGAGTAAAAGAGACTTGCCGGTAACGAGATTGAACAAGGTATCGGGATACCGACGATCGAATCTCGGGCAAGTATCGTACCGCTAGACAAAGGGAATTGTATACGAGATTGATTAAGTCCTTGACATCGTGGTTCATCCGATGAGATCATCGTGGAACATGTGGGAGCCAACATGGGTATCCAGATCCCGCTGTTGGTTATTGACCGGAGAACGTCTCGGTCATGTCTGCATGTCTCCCGAACCCGTAGGGTCTACACACTTAAGGTTCGATGACACTAGGGTTATAAAGGAAGTTTGTATGAGGTAACTGAATGTTGTTCGGAGTCCCGGATGAGATCCCGGACGTTACGAGCAGTTCCAGAATGGTCCGGAGGTAAAGATTTATATATGGGAAGTCCTGTTTTGGTCACCGGAAGAGTTTCGGGGTTTATCGGTAACGTACCGGGACCACCGAGAGGGTCCCGGGGGTCCACCAAGTGGGGCCACCAACCCCAGAAGGTTGCGTGGGCCAAGAGTGGTGAGGGACCAGCCCCTTAGTGGGCTGGTGCGCCTCTCACCAAGGCCCAAGGCGCAGGGAGAGTGGGAGGGGCAAACCCTAGGTCCAGATGGGCCTTAAGGCCCACCCTAGGGGCGCCTTCCCCTCTCCCCTCTCTTGGCCGCCACCCAAGACCCATCTAGGGCTGCCGCCCCTCTAGGGGTGGGAACCCTAGAGGGGGCGCAGCCTCCTCCCCTTCCCCTATATATATGAGGCCTAGGGGCTGCCCATAACACACGCGATTCGATCTCTCGTTGGTGCAGCCCTGCATCTCTCTCTCCCTCCTCTTCTGTGGTGCTTGGCGAACCCCTGCAGGATTGCCACGCTCCTCCATCACCACCACGCCGTTGTGCTTCTGCTGGATGGAGTCTTCCTCAACCTCTCCCTCTCTCCTTGCTGGATCAAGGCATGGGAGACGTCACCGGGATGTACGTGTGTTGAACGCGGAGGTGCCGTGCGTTCGGCACTTGGTCATCGGTGATTTGAATCACGACGAGTACGACTCCATCAACCCCGTTCACTTGAACGCTTCCGCTTAGCGATCTATAAGGGTATGTAGATGCACTCTCCTTCCCCTCGTTGCTGGTCTCTCCATAGATAGATCTTGGTGACACGTAGGAAAATTTTTGAATTTCTGGTACGTTCCCCAACAGTGGTATCAGAGCTAGGTCTATTGTGTAGATTCTATGCACGAGTAGAACACAAAGTAGTTGTGGGCGTTGAATGTTTTCAATATGCTTGCCGTTACTAGTCTTATCTTGATTCGGCGGCATTGTGGGATGAAGCGTCCGGACCAACCTTACACGTACTCTTACGTGAGACCGGTTCCACCGACAAACATGCACTAGTTGCATAAGGTGGCTGGCGGGTGTCTATCTCTCCCACTTTAGTCGGATCGGATTCGATGAAAAGGGTCCTTATGAAGGGTAAATAGCAATTGGCATATCACGTTGTGGTTTTGCGTAGGTAAGAAATGTTCTTGCTAGAAACCCATAGCAGCCACGTAAAACATGCAAACAACAATTAGAGGACGTCTAACTTGTTTTTGCAGGGTATGCTATGTGATGTGATATGGCCCAAAGGATGTGATGAATGATATATGTGATGTATGAGATTGATCATGTTCTTTTAATAGGAATCACGACTTGCATGTCTATGAGTATGACAACCGGCAGGAGCCATAGGAGTTGTCTTTATTTATTTATGACCTGCGTGTCAACATAAACGTCATGTAATTACTTTACTTTATTGCTAACCGTTAGCTGTAGTAGTAGAAGTAATAGATGACGAGACAACTTCATGAAGACACGATGATGGAGATCATGATGATGGAGATCATGGTGTCATGCCGGTGACGAGATGATCATGGAGCCCCAAGATGGAGATCAAAGGAGCTATATGATATTGGCCATATCATGTCACTACTATTTGATTGCATGTGATGTTTATCATGTTTATACGTCTTATTTGCTTACAACGACGGTAGTAAATAAGATGATCCCTTACAACAATTTCAAGAAGTGTTCTCCCCTAACTGTGCACCGTTGCGACAGTTCGTGTTTCGAAGCACCACATGATGATCGGGTGTTAGATTCTAACGTTCACATACAACGGGTGTAAGACAGATTTACACACGCAAAACACTTAGGGTTAACTTGACGAGCCTAGCATGTACAGACATGGCCTCGGAACACAGAAGACCGAAAGGTCGAGCATGAGTCGTATAGAAGATACGATCAACATGAAGATGTTCACCGATGTTGACTAGTCCGTCTCACGTGATGATCGGACACGGCCTAGTTGACTCGGATCATGTAATCACTTAGATGACTAGAGGGATGTCTATCTGAGTGGGAGTTCATAAGATTAACTTAATTATCCTGAACTTAGTCAAAAGGATTTTGCAAATTATGTCGTAGCTCGCGCTTTAGTTCTACTGTTTTGATATGTTCCTAGAGAAAAATTAGTTGAAAGTTGAAAGTAGCAATTATGCGGACTAGGTCCGTAAACTGAGGATTGTCCTCCTTGCTTATTAGAAGGCTTATGTCCTTAATGCACCGCTCAGTGTGCTGAACCTCGAACGTTGTCTGTGGATGTTGTGAACATCTAACATACACATTTTGATAACTACATGATAGTTCAGTTAAACGGTTTAGAGTTGAGGCACCGAAGACGTTTTTGAAACGTCGCGAAACATATGAGATGTTTTGAGGGCTGAAATTGGAATTTCAGGCTCGTGCCCACGTCAAGAGGTATAAGACCTCCGACGATTTTCTTAGCCTGCAAACTAAGGGAGAAAATCTAAATTGTTGAGCTTGTGCTCAGATTGTCTGAGTACAACAATCATTTGAATCGAGTGGGAGTTGATCTTCCAGATGATATAGTGATGTTTCTCTGAAGTCATTACCACCAAGCTGCTAGAGCTTCATGATGAACTATAATATATCAGGGACATATATGATGATCCTTGAGATATTCGCGATGTTTGACACCACGAAAGTAGAAATCAAGAAGGTGCATCAATTGTTGATGGTTAGTGAAACCACTAGTTTCAAGAAGGGCAAGGGCAAGAAGGGACACTTCATGAAACGGCAATTCAGCGGCTGCTCTGGTGAAGAAACCCAAGGTTGAACCCAAACCCGAGACTAAGTGCTTCTGTAATAAGAGAAACAACCACTGGAGCAGAATTACCCTAGATACTTGGTAGATTAGAAGGCTGGCAAGGTCGATAGAAGTGTATTGGATATACATTGTGTTGATGTGTACTTTACTAGTACTCCTAGTAGCACCAGGGTATTAGATACCGGTTCGGTTGCTAAGTGTTAGTAACTCGAAATAAAAGCTACGGAATAAACGGAGACTAGCTAAAGGTGAGCTAACGATATGTGTTGGAAGTGTTTCCAATGTTGATATAATGAAATATAATACGCTCCCTCTACCATCGAGATTGGTGTTTGCGTT
Source organism: Triticum aestivum (assembly GCF_018294505.1). Lineage (NCBI taxonomy): Eukaryota > Viridiplantae > Streptophyta > Magnoliopsida > Poales > Poaceae > Triticum > Triticum aestivum. Next base: position 633,612,912 of record NC_057803.1, read on the forward strand.
GAGCATAGACATGATTGGATTATGTCTATCACAATACGGTTATTCATTTAAGGAAAATAATGGTTACTCTATTTATTTGAATAATACCTTCAATGGTCTTGCACCTAAAATGAATGGTTTATTGAATCTCGATCGTAGTGATACACATGTTCATGCCAAAAGATAGTAATGATAGTACCACCTACTTGTGGCACTGCCACTTAAGTCATATCGGTATAAAACGCATGAAGAAGCTCCATGTAGATGGATCTTTGGACTCACTCATTTTTGAAAGGTTTTAGACATGCGAACCATGTCTGTTGGTGTATATGCATGAAGAAACTCCATGGAAATGGACCGTTCGGACTCACTTGATTTTGAATCACTTGAGACATGCAAATCATAACACATGGGCAAGATGACTGAAAGCCTCGGTTTCAGTAAAATGGAACTAGAAAGCAACTTGTTGGAAGTAATACATTTTGATGTGTGCAGACCAATGAGTGCTGAGGCATGTAGTGGATATCGTTATGTTCTTACTTCACAGATGATTTGAGTAGATGTTGAGTATATTTACTTGATGAATCACGAGTCTGAATTATTGAAAGGTTCAAGTAATTTCAGGGTGAAGTTGAAAGATTGTCGTGACAAGAGGATAAAATATCTATGATATGATCATAGAGATGAATATCTGAATTACGAGTTTGGCACAGAATTAAGACATTGTGGAAATTGTTTCACAACTAATACAGCCTGGAAAACCACAGTGTGATGGTGTGTCCGAACATCATAACTGCACCCTATTGGATATGATGCATACCATGATGTCTCTTATCGAATTACCACGATAGTTCATGGGTTAGGCATTAGAGACAACCACATTCACTTTAAATAGGGCACCACGTAGTTCCGATGAGATGACACCATATGAACTATGGTTTAGAGAAACCTAAGCTGTCATTTCTTAAAAGTTTGGGCCTGCAACGCTTATGTGAAAAAGTTTCAGGCTGATAAGCTCGAACCCAAAGCAGATAAATGCATCTTCATAGGACACCCAAAACAGTTGGGTATACCTCCTGTCTCAGATCCGAAAGCAATAAGGGATTGTTTCTAGAATCGGGTCCTTTCTCGAGGAAAAGTTTCTCTCGAAAGAATTGAGTGGGAGGATGGTGGAGGCTTGATGAGGTTTTTGAACCGTCTCTTCAACTAGTGTGTGGAAGGGCGCAGGAAGTTGTTCCTGTGGCACCTACACCAATTGAAGTGCAAGCTTATGATATTGATCATGAGACTTCGGATCAAGTCACTCCCAAACCTCATAGGATGACAAGGATGCGTACTACTTCTGAGTGGTACGTAATCCTGTCTTATAAGTCATGTTGCTAGACAACAGTGAAACTACGAGCCGTGGAGAAGCGATGGTGGGCCCGGATTCCAATAAATGGCTTGAGGACATATAATCCGAGAGAGGATCCATGTATGAAAACAAAGTGTAGACTTTGGAAGAACTACTTGATGGTCGTAAGGCTGTTGGGTACAGATGGATTTTAAAAGGAAGACGGACAATGATGGTATATGTCACCATTAAGAAAGCTCGACTTGTCGTTAAGTTCTTTCCGACAAGTTCAAGGAGTTGACTATGATGAGACTTTTCTCACTCGTAGCGATGCTAAGAGTCTGTTGGAATTATATTAGCGATTATTGCATTATTTATGAAATCTTGCAGAAAGGATGTCAAAACATTGTTTCCTCGACGTTTTTCTTGAGGAAAGGTTGTATGTGATACAACCGGAAGGTTTTGTCAATCCTGAAAGATGCTAATAAGTATGCAAAGCTCCAGCTATCCTTCTGAGGACTGGAGTAAGCATCTCGGAGTTGGAATGTGCGCTTTCATGAGATGATCAAAGATTTTGGGTTTATACAAAGTTTATGAGAAACTTGTATTTCCAAAGAAGTGAGTGGGAGCACTATAGAATTTCTGATAAATATATGTTGACATATTGTTGATCAGAAATGATGTAGAATTTCTGGAAAGCATATAGGGTTATTTGGAAGGTGTTTTTCAATGGAGAGCCTGGATTAAGCTACTTGAACATTGAGCATCAAGATCTATAAGGATAGATAGAAATGCTTAATGGTACTTTCAAATGAGCACATACCTTGACATGATCTTGAAGGTGTTCAAGATGGATCAGTCAAAGAAGGAGTTCTTGCCTGAGTTGTAAGGTATGAAGTTAAGACTTAAAGCTCGACCACGGCAGAAGAGAGAGAAAGGACAAAGGTCGTCCCCTATGCTTAAGACATAGGCTCTACAGTATGCTATGCTGTGTACCGCACCTGAAATGTGCCTTGCCATGAGTCTGTCAAGGGGTACAAGAGTGATCCAAGAATGGATCACAGGACAGCGGTCAAAGTTATCCTTAGTAACTAGTGGACTAAGGAATTTTCTCGATTATGGAGGTGGTAAAAGATTTCGTCGTAAAGGGTTACGTCGATGCAAGCTTAACACCAATCCGGATAGCTCTGAGTAGAGATACCGGATATGTATAATGGAGCAACAATTTAGAATAGCTCCAAGTAGAACAGTTATTTGGAATAGCTCCAAATAGAACGTGGTAGCTACATCTAGGAGATGACATAGAGATTTGTAAAGCACACACGGATCTGAAATGTTCAGGCCCGTTGACTAAAACCTCTCTCACAAGCAACATGATCAAACCCATAACTCATTGAGTGTTAATCACATAGTGATGTGAACTAGATTATTGACTCTAGTAAACTCTTTGGATGTTGGTCACATGGCGATGTGACCTGTGAGTGTTAATCACATGGCGATGTGAACTAGATTATTGACTCTAGGGCAAGTGGGAGACTATTGGAAATATGCCCTAGAGGCAATAATAAATTAGTTATTACTATATTTCCTTGTTCATGATAATCGTTTATTATCCATGCTAGAATTGTATTGATAGGAAACTCAGATACATGTGTGGATACATAGACAACACCATGTCCCTAGTAAGCCTCTAGTTGACTAGCTCGTTGATCAATAGATGGTTACGGTTTCCTGACCATGGACATTGGATGTCATTGATAATGGGATCACATCATTAGGAGAATGATGTGATGGACAAGACCCAATCCTAAGCATAGCACAAGATCATGTAGTTCGTATGCTAAAGCTTTTCTAATGTCAAGTATCATTTCCTTAGACCATGAGATTGTGCAACTCCCGGATACCGTAGGAATGTTTGGGTGTACCAAACGTCACAACGTAACTGGGTGACTCTAAAGGTACACTACAGGTATCTCCGAAAGTGTCTGTTGGGTTGGCACGAATCGAGACTGGGATTTGTCACTCCGTGTAAACGGAGAGGTATCTCTGGGCCCACTCGGTAGGACATCATCATAATGTGCACAATGTGATCAAGGAGTTGATCACGGGATGATGTGTTACGGAACGACTAAAAGAGACTTGCCGGTAACGAGATTGAACAAGGTATCGGGATACCGACGATCGAATCTCGGGTAAGTATCGTACCGCTAGACAAAGGGAATTGTATACGGGATTGATTAAGTCCTTGACATCGTGGTTCATCCGATGAGATCATCGTGGAACATGTGGGAGCCAACATGGGTATCCAGATCCCGCTGTTGGTTATTGACCCGAGAACGCCTCGGTCATGTCTGCATGTCTCCCGAACCCGTAGGGTCTACACACTTAAGGTTCGATGACGCTAGGGTTATAAAGGAAGTTTATATGAGGTAACCGAATGTTGTTCGGAGTCCTGGATGAGATCCCGGACGTCACGAGGAGTTCCGGAATGGTCCGGAGGTAAAGATTTATATATGGGAAGTCCTGTTTTGGTCACCGGAAGAGTTTCGGGGTTTATCTGTAACGTACCGGGACCACCGGGAGGGTCCCGGGGGTCCACCAAGTGGGGCCACCAACCCCAGAAGGTTGCGTGGGCCAAGAGAGGTGAGGGACCAGCCCCTTAGTGGGCTGGTGTGCCTCTCACCAAGGCCCAAGGCGCAGGGAGAGTGGGAGGGGGCAAACCCTAGGTCCAGATGGGCCTTAAGGCCCACCCTAGGGGCGCCTTCCCCTCTCCCCTCTCTTGGCCGCCACCAAAGACCCATCTAGGGCTGCCGCCCCTCTAGGGGTGGGAACCCTAGAGGGGGCGCAGCCTCCTCCCCTTCCCCTATATATATGAGGCCTAGGGGCTGCCCAGAACACACGCGATTCGATCTCTCGTTGTTGTAGCCCTGCATCTCTCCCTCCTCTTCTGTGGTGCTTGGCGAAGCCCTGCAGGATTGCCACACTCCTCCATCACCACCACGCCGTTGTGCTGCTGCTGGATGGAGTCTTCCTCAACCTCTCCCTCTCTCCTTTCTGGATCAAGGCGTGGGAGACGTCACCGGGCTGTACGTTTGTTGAACGCGGAGGTGCCGTGCGTTCGGCACTTGGTCATCGGTGATTTGAATCACGACGAGTACGACTCCATCAACCCCGTTCACTTGAACGCTTCCTCTTAGCGAGCTACAAGGGTATGTAGATGCACTCTCCTTCCCCTCGTTGCTGGTCTCTCCATAGATAGATCTTGGTGACACGTAGGAAAAATTTTGAATTTCTGCTACGTTCCCCAACATGCGGTTGTCTTCTTTCCTTCCTTCCAAGGTGGATGAGAAGGACTACGACGCGACGGAGTAGCTAGAGCAGCGGCGGGTCTATTCCACCCTTGCTGACGAGGCGGAGAAGGAGGAGGCTGGCTGCTCGAGCGCGCCGGTGTGGACGGAGAAGGAGGCGGAGTGCCGCCACGCACCGGAGAAGGAGGCGAAGCGCCCTGATCACTCGGCAGAGGAGGAGGCAGAGTGCCCTGACTCGCCGGAGGAGGAGGAGGAGGAGGAGGAGGAGGGGTCCAGTTCGGAAGGTTGATGAGCTCCTTCCGCCATAGGCATCGAGTCTTCAAAGGCAGAACCCAGCCGAGTCTCCCCTTCACCGGTAGGGTGGTCAACCTCGAGGTCCTCAAATCCCTCCGTTATTTCGTCCAACATCACCCTAGCATATCCTTCTAGAATTGGACGACAATGTAAAGTTGTGTCGAGTTCAGGAGGTCAAACAGAGCCGACAGCCGCCTTGACTTTGAAGTTCTGCCATTGCGTCATAAGGTGGCAATGTTGAGACTCCGTGATAGGATCCATAGGGTATCTAGAAGGAGCCATGAAAACAGGTGAGGGAGTCCTGGACTAAGGGGTCCTCAGGCGTCCGGCCTGTTAGCCATGGGCCGGACCGGTGGTCTGTGAAGATGCGAAGACCGAAGACCGCACCCGTGTCCGGATGGGACTCTCCTTAGCGTGGAAGGCAAGCTTGGCGACCGGATATGTAGATTCCTTTCGTTGTAACCAACCTTTAGTCCGGAAGGGGGGAGACTCATTACCATAGTCAACAGGCTAGACTTCTAGGGTTTAGCCATTACGATCTCGTGGAAGATCAACTCTTGTAATACTCATATTAATCAAGATCAATCAAGCAGGAAGTAGGGTATTACCTCCATAGAAAGGGCCTGAACCTGGGTAAACATCATGTCCCCTGTCTCCTGTTACCATCGACCTTAGACCCACAGTTCAGGACCCCCTACCCGAGATCCTCCGGTTTTGACACCGACATTGGTGCTTTCATTGAGAGTTCCATTGTGCCGTCCCCAAAAAGGTTCGATGGCCCCTTCAATCATCAACGACGAAGCTGTCCAAGGAGAAACCTTCCTCCCCGGACAGATCTTCATGTTCGGCGACTTCGCACTACGGGCCAACTCATTTGGCCACCTAGAGCAGATCGATAACTATATCCCTGGACATCAAGTCAGATTTGGGAACTTGAATTACGTTGCGGATATCCATGGAGATTTGATCTTCACCGGATTCGAGACCGCGGCGACCACTCCTGGTCACCTTGACGAACATGACCTAAATATGTCACCAGGCCACATCTAGGAGATAGCTCCTGTGACCCCTCTGGCCTTAGATCCAGAGCACAGTGCGGCATACCAGGATCGGAGGCTCGACCCCACCATGGAGGCCACAAACTCCCCGGCACTGGAGCCGCACATGGACTTAACCTCACACAATGCTTGCGTCACTGGAGCTATGGACTCTTCTCCGAGTATAAGTTCCGGACCGCGTGAGTCCCCGGATTTTGAACTTGATCGGTTGTCGATTTTTGAGTTCAGCGCCGTGGACATCTTCCAGCACTCGCCCTTGGGAGATCTATTTAACCGACGCACTTGACTATGACTCTGAAGACATCGATGGTACGGACGACGATGCCGGGGACGGGGAGGCCCAAAACCCGCCGTTCACCGGACAATGGACAGCCACTTCCTCATACGACGTCTACATGGTAGACACGCCGAAAAATAATAGTGGCGATGACAAGGAAAACACCACAAAGGAGGACCCTCTCGAGACACAATCACGACGGCGCTGCTCTAAATCCCGCCGCAGCCGGGACAACAACACCAGCACAGGAGACGATAACACTCAGGATGGTGCCGAAGACACAGAAGAACCCGATGAACAAACTGTCGAACAAGACCATCAGGAAGATGGGCAGGTCAGCCCTGACGGACAGGCAATGGAAGAAGACTCGGAGGATGGTAGTTACCATCCGCCCGCCGAGGAGGAGGTAAGCCTCGGCAATGACGAATTCATCATTCCAGAGGAACCTCTGGAGCAGGAGCGCTTTAAGTGCCAGCTAATAGCCACCGCAAGGAGCCTAAAAAAGAACAGCGGCAGCTTCAAGCTGACCAAGCTCTGCTCGTCGACAGATGGACTGATGTCCTGGTAGCCGAAGAATACGGCCTCAGATGCCCAGCCAAGAGTTACCCAAAGCGAAGGTTGTTACCTCATTTCGATGAGGAGGCCCCAGAGCCCATACCTCCCTCACGTAACGCGGCCAACCGACCACTACGTGGTCAGGACAGTGCAGCGGATCGACCACCTCATGGTCGGGATAGAGCGGCAATTCAAGCCGAACAGCCCGCCCAGCGCCACGAAAAAATAGAGAGAAAACAGTTCTGGGTCATACATATGACCTTCGGCAAACCCTGGGCAGTAGAGCAGGACATACAAGATCGATCTATGGATCGCGAGGATGTGCCTCGACACGTGATGAAGGCTACCTATTTGGATGTGACAAACCTAGTCACGCTCGATCTGATAACCATAAACGGACTCCATCGGAGCTACATCGTGATGTGTCCTGACATAGAGGCGCCGCACACCCTCTTTGCTTCACTTACGAAGTAATGGACCATGAATTCCCCAAAGGGTTCAAGCCTATCAATATCGAATCATATGATGGAACAACCGATCCCGCGGTATGGATCGCGGATTTTATTCTCCACGTTCACATGGCCCGCGGAGATGACCTCCATGCTATCAACTACCTCCCAGTAAAACTGTCGGGGGTTGGGTGCGACATATGCCAAAGGATGGCTTATCATGGTGGGAGCGAGTAGAACGTCGCTGGTGCCTGGAAGCGGGATGAGGCGTAGACACGAACACCGGCGTACTTTACCCAGGTTCGGGGCTCTCCTAGGAGATAACACCCCTAGTCCAGCTCTGCGGGGTCTCCGCATGATCACTAAGGCAAAGTGAGTACGAGGTTGCTCCTTGAGCTGTTTTCTGGAGGTAGGAGAAGGCAAGGCCAGCTCTCTCCTCCCTATATGAACTGGTCTAGTGCTAATGGATTCGAACCCTTTGCATGGGTGCCCTGGGAGGCTTATATTGGCCTACCTCCCCAGGGGTACAATGGTAATCCGGTTGGGTGCCGGGCCCAGCCATCAGTCTCTTCGGTTGCCATCTTCTCCGCCGACTACTGGGGCCCGCCGACTGGCGGGCCCCGCTGACTGGTCCGGTACGGAGCCGATAGGCCGTGCCCGTCGCTGGCGGGTCTTGCCGGCTGCTGATCACTGTAGCCGCGCTTCAAATGACGTGGGCTTCGTCGTGGGGTCGTGGCACTAAAAGAAATATGTCAACTTATGACCTTCTGTCAGTGACCCTCGAAGAATTGGTCATAAATCTATGACCATTAAACCAATTGGTCAAAAGCTGTTCAGGGGGCTCCAGACCCTAAACCATTGCGACCATTTTTGGTCAGAAAGGTCGTAATTTCCCCACACGAAATGGTCACAAAGCAAACAGTGCTAGTCCGCTGCCTTATTTCTAGCTGATCATGACGAATATAGATGGTCATAGCCTTGTAGATTGTGGTGAGTTGTGATGACTAGGCGCCATCTCATCAGTTTTGCCTATGTGTCATGTCGATGTGGCAGTTTTTGCCCTAGGTTGTGAAGCAACCTATATTTCTATCATTCCCAAAATTCCCTAAAAAATCTCATAAATTCTTTGGGTCATATCTTCATCAAATATGTAAAAATCCCTCCTTGCCTAGTTCAAAACTAATTCAACAATATTCATTTTCCTATTATGTTCACAACAACACTTTATGAAGGAAGTGCTATTTATATATTCTTGATTGCCCTAGGAATTTTTGGGCACTCTTTCCTATCCAAATCATTACCGCATGACAAAATTCAGCTCCATTTGCCTAGGAAATCTTCCTCGGCAAATTTCGAAAGTTTTTGTCCACCTAGAAGCATTGTCAAGGAAGTACCTTTTTTATATCTCTAAATGACATGAAATTTATAAAGTTCCTTCATATGCCCAAATTATCACCCTCCTCCAAACTGCAGCTCAGTCAAATCATCTATGTGTGCCCAAGTTCAATTTATATTTTATGGACAAATTGGCACGTTGCAAAGCAAGTGTTATATAGACCCCTCCTATTACCCTCAAACTTTTCGGGCACTCTTCCATACCCAAATCATTGCCACATGATAATATTCAGCTCAATTTTCCTAGTAAATCTTTCTTGGGAAATTTCCAAAGTTTCTACCTCGAGAGAAGCTTTGTGAAGTAATTACTAGCTAGGCTTACCCAAATGATCTGAAAATTTACCAGCGCATGACCATACCTAGGTAACTTACCTACACCAATTTTGAGCTCATTTCATTCATCCAATCTCTCTCACTAGTTTTCCCAAGTTTCTGTCCATAGAGGAGCATTGTGAAGGAAGTACTACTTTGGCATGTCCAAATGGTATCAATTTTCTACAATGCTTCCTTATACCCAAATAACCATCCTCCACAAAATTTCAGCACAATCCATTCATTATTTTGAGCCCAGCTTCAACATTCATATTTTTCTCCAGCGTGGTACTTTGCAAAGCAAGTACCACCTAGGATCCTCCTTTTGAGCTAAAAATTTGTGAAGACATTCTCCTTAGTAGATGATCATCCTCAGCCAAAACTCACGTCCATTGGCCATGTGCATTTCCCGTACCGCTAATCAAAAACTTGGTTGCTAATTCATGTTTGAGCATCGATCGGTCTCCTCATGAGAATCTTATGTTGTAATTTTCTTCCTAGCACCAACCTGGGGAGTGCCCAACCCACTAGACATGCCTAGGCCGCCTAGAACACATGGCAACATTATGGTCACGCTGTGACCACGCGACGGGCATGCGAGTTTACGCGCTCTAGAGTTGGGGCCCTCGGCCACCGCCCAAACCTCGACGTATCGCCACCAAACCATGTATTTATGATTAAATAGGTCCTTATGTAACTATAAACGATTTTTGGAAAAAATAAATAGCAAACTATGAGGCAGCTGCAGTTCAAATTTGACCCGCTTCCACCTGAATCGGCGGAAATTTGTCTTTTTCACGAGAGGTGGATCAAAAAATTTTACACCCAACCATTTTGTCAATTGTGCATTAAATATGGCCTAGTATTTTATAAAAATGATTTGGCCCAATTTTGCAACAATTATTTGGTAGTTCCTTCACAAAAAAACCTCCTTTCGGGCACTCGAAAAATGGAAAATAGTTTTTTCGTCCAATATGCACCCTTGTGCACAATATGAGATCATTTGAACAAACTATGCCATGAATGTGGCCATAAGATTGATCATTTGGCTTGAAAGCCATGAATCTTCACACATGATAGCTCATTTCTGAGAACACTTTTTTAAAATAATTATCATATTACAAGTTTATTATTTTTCCCGGAAACTTGGTCATATATAATGACACAATGCGAAGGTTTTCCAATTTTTTGATTTTTTTGAATTTTTTATGCCCGTTTCAAAATGTGGACAAATCGGCAAGCTTGACGGTTCCTAGCAAGCGTTTGAATCTTGGAATTTTTTTGGTGTTTCTCTGATTAAATAGATACTTATGTACCTAGAAATGATTTTTGTGAAAAATGAAGAGCAAACTACGAGGTAGCTACAGTTCAAATTTGACCCGCTTCCAGCTGAATCGACAAGAATTTATCTTTTTCACCAGAGGTGGATCAAAACTTTTCACACCCAACCATTTGGTCAATTGTGCATTAAACACCTCCTAGTATTTTAGAAAATTGACATGGTCCAATTTCGCAACAAATATATCATAGGTCCTTCACAAAAAAAACTCATTTCGGGCACTTGAAAAATGGAAAATGAATTTTCCGTGCAAAGAAAATGAAAACTCCCTTAGCCAACATTGTTTCGAATTCCAACATGCACTCTTGTGCACAATATGAGATCATTTCAACAAACTATGCCATGAATGTGGCCATAAGTTTGATCATTTGGCTTGAAAGCCATGAATCTTCACGCATGATAGCTCATTTCCGAGAACACTTTTTTAAAATAATTTCCGTATTACAAGTTTATTATTTTTCCTGGAAACTTGGTCACATATAATGACACAATGCAAAAGTTTTCCAATTTTTTGATTATTTTTTGAATTTTTTATGCCCGTTTCAAAATGCGGTCAAAACGGTTCCTAGCTAGTGGTTGAATCTTGGAAAAATTTTGATGTTTCTCTGATTAAATAGATACTTATGTACCTAGAAATGATTTTTGGAAAAAATAAAGAGCAAACTATGAGGCAGCTGCAGTTCAAATTTGACCCGCTTCCAGCTGAATCAGCGGAAATTTATCTTTTTCACGAGAGGTGGATAAAAACTTTTTACACCCAACCATTTGGTCAATTGTGCATTAAATATGGCCTAGTATTTTATAAAAATGATTTGGTCCAATTTTGCAATAATTATTTGGTAGGTCCTTCACAAAAAAACCTCATTTGGGGCACTCGAAAGATGGAAAATAACTCGTGAATACACCCTTAGGCAACATTGTTTGGAATTCCAAGATGTACCCTTGTGAACAATATGAGATCATTTGAATAAACTATGCCATGAATATGGCCAAATTATTGGTCGTTTGGCTTGAAAGCCATGCAACTTCACATATGGTATCTTATTTCTAAGAAGACTTTTTTAAGGTATTTACAGTATTGCGGTTTGTTATTTTTCCTGGACACTAGGTCAAATATAGTGACACAATGTAAAGGCTTTCCATTTTTTTGATTTTTTTGAATTCTTTATGCCAATTTCAAAACATGGTCAAAACCGCGGGCATCATCGTTCGTACCTACGGGTGGAATCTTACTAAACTCATAGTATTTCTCTAATGAAATATATACATGTGTACCTAAAAATTATTTTTGGAAAAAATAATTAGCAAACTATGAAGTAGATGTAGTTCGAATTTGACCCGATTCATCCTAATTTGGTACAAGTTGGTTTAAATGGTTAAAAAAAGCTAGAAAGGTCGAAAATGCATACAAGTTGGTTATCATCCATAAAATGTGGTATAACCCCTGAGTGGAAATTTTTGTGGTGCAATTTTGCAAAATATTATTGGTAGTTATTTCATAAACCCCTTTGTTTTTAGCACTTAGAGACTATTTTAAACGATACATGTCTCCAAACAATCAGGACGTGTCTCCCGGATCACCCTCCTATAGGCGATCTGAGCCGTCCACGCCGTCCTGATCCAACGTCTCCTCACCTCTCCAGCTATCCTACCTCCCTCGATCCCCTTCCCTCCCGCACAGTTTGTCTCCTCCCTCGATCCCCTTCCCTCCCGAGAACGCCGCCGGCTCCCCTCGATCCCCTTCCCTCCCGAGAACGACGCTGCCGCCTATCACACCTCGTCTACCCCCTTCTCCGCTAGCCCCTGCTGTCGCCCCCTCCCCCCTCCCCTAGCCACTACCACCCTCCCGTACGCCACCCGCTCCTATCCTGCAGTAGATCTAGGGTTAGTGGTGGCTTTGCCCCATGCTTGCCACGGCACTCCGGCAACCAGGACGGCGACGGCATCGACAGGATCTGATGGGAGCGTCCTCCTGCGGCCACTCGCGAAACTACCCGTCCTCTAGGGTTTGAGCCACCGCGTCGCCGGCGTGGCTCCGGCGTTGTTCCGGTGATCCAGTGACTCAGGTGACCCACTCCACTCCTCCACGTCGCATCTCTCCCTATCTGCCTCACCATGTTCCCTCTCCCTCTCAGATGCGGAGGGGCCAGCGCATCTGATGCGGATCGATGACGACATTCACGGAGGAGGAGAGGGTGGTGGACGACGCGTTGGGATACCCCAAGGCCTACGCCAGGCTCTGCCGCGCCGGTGGGGCGCGCTCGGCCTTCCTCCCCTATGTCCTCCAGCCCCACGAGGTACCTGCCTCTTTTTCTCGCGCAGAACCTCTCGAATCCTCCCGAGACTCACGGCAGGATCGATGTGCCCCTCGCATCCCAATCTCAGATCTACGGCCTCGCGCTTTCGAAATAGATATCTGTGGATTTGGTTGCCCCCATATATTGCATCCGTTTTATTTAAGATCAACTCCATGAAGTTATATGGTTCACTTCTTCTTTTGTTATCTCATTTAATTAATGGGCATGCGAACTAGATTGAAGTGTGCTTTTATACTAGAAAGTGCACAAGAAGCTGGTTGTTCTATATCTAGACTCCATTGTCATGTGGTGTGCCTTTGATAAAATATTGTCAAGACTATTGTTCTTCATGGTAGTGTGAGTTATATCAATATGTGGATTGCTTGAACGGATCACTGATATCATGTACATCCAAAAGTATTGATTATGTTTATAAATCCTATTGATTATATCAAATGAGCAGAGATGGACAGCCATCTTCTATGCTCTCAAATGCCTCTATTAGGTAGATGTTGTCTTGTTGTATGATCATGATGAGTAGTTTGCTATGATAGCTGACCAAATAGGCGATTCTTTTATTTTGAGTGATGTGCTCATGTCTTGCTCTCCTAGGGAATTGCTTGAAGATATTTTTTATATCATTTACGTTCACAAGTACCCGCTCTTTATTAAAAAAAATCTGTTAATTATATCCGATGGAAAGAATTGAGGAGCCATATTGTCCCAGAATTCCTGATTACGTGTTGTTTCATTAGCTGTGACTAGCCTTGCATGATGAACTGGTGATGATGCTGGACAAGATTTGGTGATTCTTTTGCTATCGATGGTGCATTGCTGGTGGAAAATCTTCTATCATCTAGTAAGTCGTGGAGAGATTATTGTGCTCTTGCTGACGAATGATCTGATCAATTTTCCAACTAACTTAGAAAGACCGATGGAGTTCAAAGTTTGATGCTATTATCTTGAATTAAATCAAAATTTTCATATTTGGTCACTATGGTTTACTTGCACCCTGTACTATGATTCCTCTGCTAGCTTTCTATATGATTTCTTTCTTGATATAGCATATATGGCCACACACAATCTTGATAGTACAATAAACTTTTTGTTGCCATGGTTAATTATGGGGTCCCTTGTTATGCCTTGATTTATTTGGTACCATCTCTATATTGATTGTGGATAGGCATTGTTGTAATACCGTTGGACGTTGGTACAGTAGTTGTCTACTGTTTTTGCTCCGGTAGTAGTGTAGGTTTCATGATGGTTTGTAGCGAAACACCCAAAAATATAGAGGCATTTACCGAGAAGGTATGCTCTGGTTTAAGTCCATTCGTTTTGTACCAACTATAAGTATTTCAAAATATTAAATGTGGTGTGCCTTTGTTGAAACAGTATCAAGACTGTTGTTCTTCATGGTAGTGCGAGTTGTCAGTATATTGGATTACTTGAATGAATTATCGATATCATTTACATTTAAAAGTATTGAGTGTATTCATAAATCCTATTGATTATGTCAAGTTAGCAGAAATGGGCAGTCGTCTTCTATGCTTTCATAATGCATGTGTTACGTAGATGCAGTTTTGTTGTATGATTATGAGATGTGTTCTTTTATTTTGTTCAGAGTGTTGTGCCTGTGTCTCATTCACCTAGAGAATTGCTTGAATACATTGTTTATATCATGTATATTGATATGCTCCCGTTTATCAATAAGTTTATTTGTTGATTATATCAAATGGAAAGAATTTAGAAGCTCTCTTGTCCCAGAATATATTATTACGTGTTGTTAACTTCTATGTGAGTAGCCTTGGATGCTGATGATGCTGGTCAATGCTTTCATGATTCTCGTGTTGTCCATGGTGCATTGCTTGTGGAACAGCTTCTCTCATCAAGATAGTCTTTTGTCTTGTTCATCTTAATCCACAGTTTCTAGACAACTTAGCACTTGATATAACCAGTTTCTAGACAACTAATGCTGGGGCAGGGGCTGGACTATCCAGTGGTATAGGATAGTTGATTCTGATTACACATTTATGTGTCTGTCTGTGTGCGTTTGTCTGTGTCCTACATGTTTCAATTTTTATGTTGTCAATCGTAGCCAGTTCTCCTGGGATCGAACAATATGGATACAGGTTTGTGGTATCCATTGTAAGAGGTATTTATAACAATTGTGTTCGTTAAAAAATATTTTTGAATGATACTTGAGATAGGATGGAAATTAGGCTATATTTATGGTTTTGCTGTATCACCATATTTATCTTCTTTACATTTGGCATACAGTTTATTAGGCTATATCATCATAATCATGGCCCACAAGAAAAAAGCAGAATTAGAACCCCAGGCCAGTCATGATGTTTTTGTTTATGGAGGTGTTGCATATTTGATCAGATTTCCTTACTTGCTTCAGGCATAAGAATAAGCTTATAAGAATAGAATATTGATACTCTGCGAGCTATGAGTAGAATGAGTATCTTGTATGAATGAGTATCTTGTTTTTTGTATGAATGAGTAGATTTCCTTACTATCTTTGCGAGTCACCTTTCTTGTATGAATGAGTATCTTGTTTTGACTAGCTAGATAATAAAAGCATTGTACTTGTTGAATTTATGTTATCATTCTAAATAACTTGTCTTTTTTCGAGTGCTCTCTTTATAATATATTGGCTCCAGTTTTCTGATTCTTCTTTGCTGATTCATGTAACAGGGTGACTGAGGTTGCATGTTGTTCATGACAGGATCAGGTGCCTAGTTTGTAATGCTATCAAAGGAGCTCCATCATGAAGAATATATCACAGTTGGTAGAGTAGGGGCTCCATCGTGTAGAGGTTGTAAAGTATAGTATTAGTTACTACAGTTGGTAGTTGGTAGTGCCCTGTGTGTTGGTAGTGCAGGAGGGCCATTGTATTATGTGTTATTTGTATAGTAGGAGCTCCAGATTCAGCCATTGTATTTATGTGTTATTTGTAGAGTAGGAGCTCCATCCCGAATCTGGTTGTTATTTGAGGTATTATTATACGTGTTTTCTGTTTGTGCCAATTTAAATACTGCTTATTTATTTACTGCCAAATTGAAATATGACAACTTGGACCCACTTACTAGAAGCTGGCAACTTGGATCCACTTACCACAATTTTAAAACTGGGATAAAAAGGCCACGACCCAACAATAAAAAGGCTGCAATATTGGGCTTGGCCCATGAACACAACCAAAAATTGACAGAAAAAACACAAATAGGCTGAATTGCTGGGCTAGGCCCATGTAGAAAATCGAATTGGACCAGGCTGAATCTTGTGCCACATCAGATTGCCACGCTGGATGCCTACATGGCCTGGGGAGGTTGCTAGTGACCAAAACGCCATAGTAGACGTATTTTGGTCATAAACTTCTACGACCATTCCAGAAGAAAGGTCGCTATAGTCAGTTTATGACGGCTAGCTTTTGACCTTATGTTTTTGGTCACAAAAAAGGTCACAAATGAAAATATGTGACCATTCAGTGACCAATAGTGGTGGTCACAAGTTGACATATTTCTTGTAGTGTGGCTACAGCCATGCCGCCTGGCAGGCGATTACTGTTGCCACTCCCTATGTCGTCTTGTTTATGGCGTGTGGGGCCCACGGGAGGGGCTGGCCGACTCGCGGGGGCCGACTCCCAACGGGTCCGACTGGTGGCGCTCCTGTTGTCTTCTGGACTCTCGCTGACTAGTGGGACCCTTCGTCCCTAGGCCGTACAGACAGGTCGTCGTGGGTGCAGGACCCTGCTCACTGGTGCTGATGTCAGGGCTGGTATGGCAACAGTGCCGCGCCGGACGGAGATCTCCGCGGGTACGGCGCACTGTGGCCACGCCTGCTCTTGGAAAGGGGAGGGACTGGGCTTCACTGTAGCCACTGCCCATCCCGTCCCTCTTGATGAGGGCACGGGTATTCGTTGGTGCCATAGGCCGACTACCGGTGGCCGGCTTCTCTGGAAGCCGCCAGACAGGAGTCGGCTTGTCTTGAACTCGTGTGCAAGACTCGGCTGCGAGGGGGTAATCGGTCGTTCCTTCGGCCGGCTTCCAGAAGGCGGCTCTTCGTCTTGGCATCTTTGAGGGGCGCGGCCTGACCTGATGTCTTGAAAGGTTCTGGGCCCCGGTTTAGCCTTCCCGTGGCCCATTACTCCGACAGTAGTCCCCAAAGTTGGTGAGGCACCGCGGTTGATTGGCCGAGGAGCCTCAGCAGTTTCTCTCTCTGGGTTCTTGAGGCAAGAACCTCGTTTGACTTCTGTCGGGCCGACTGGTAGGAGTCGGACTCGCCCAGATTGACTTGTCCAATATTCCAAACACCCCGGCGGGATCCAAGTGGCGTGCTGGCTAAGCTTCTAGGCCGCCGCCCGTTTCGGGTCTGTCACGTGGCAACACGCTGCCATGGCAGTCTGCCCACCCACGCGTGTGACGGGACAGGCCTACAGACGGGGCCTGCCACTACCGCGCCTCGGCGCACGAGCGGATCCGCTGCGGCCATGGCGGACGGTTGGGATTTCCGCGGAGTTACTGCGCACAGTAACTTTGCGCGATAACGTGGGGGTCGTGGTGTCATGGGCGCAGTTAATCCCACGACCACCCCCTTGGCTTCACATCCCATGGGTCTATAAGTAGGGGGGGGAGGGGGGCGCTGCAGAGCAAGCGCGCCCCTCCTCCACGCTACTCCTCCTTCTTCTTCTTACACGCTCCGCCGTGCCCCAAGCTTTGCTGAGCGCTGCGATGACCCGCTCATGATGAGCTCTTCTTCCGCCACCGCGCCCCCCTCGGTGCACTCCGGCACCTGGGATGGCTCAGAGGTCCACGACAATCACGTTGAGTTGCTCCGCAAGACGCGTCGGCTCCCCGGCGAGGACTATGTCCGGGTTCGCCTTGCGCCAAGGGGGGAAATCTCGCCAGCCCCACAGGAGGGCGAGCGGGTCATCTTCCGCTCGCACTGCCTGCGCGGCCTAGGCCTGCCGGCGAGCATCTTCTTCTGTTCCTTTCTTGAGTTCTACGGCCTCCAATCGCACCACCTCACGCCCAATACGGTGGTGCTTCTATCCGCCTTTGTCGCCTTGTGCGAAGGCTTCCTCGGAGTCCTCCCCACCATCGAACTCTAGGGGGAGTTCTTCTTCTCCAAGCTCGGCACCCAGGCCGCAGGCGTGCTGGCTCAGTGCGGCGCGTTCATCACCGTGCGGAGGTCGGGGGCCGACAACCCTTTTCCCCGCATCAAGCTGATAAAGTCGGTGAAGATGTGGCAACGATCGTACTTCTACGTGAAGAGCGTCTTCGCGGAGGGCGCTTGGGTCAATCTGCCGGCTTACGTAGCCGGCCCGCCGGCTGGGAGGCTGCCCAACTCGTCGTACCGGGCCAGGACGCTGACGCCAGCTGGAGTCGGCGCCGTCTCGCGACTCCGAGTGCTGACGCAGTCGGAGGGTCTGAACGTCTCGGATCTGCTGGCCGCCTTTGTGGCGCGCTGAGTCCCCCTGCTCCAAGGTCGCCCCCACATGATTTGTCAGATGAGCGAGCACCGAGACCCAAGTCGGATGTGCACCAAGGAGATGCCCCACGAGGAGGTGGCCTACATGGTGAACTACCCCTCGCACAGCAAGCTCTTGGAAGATTGGCGGTTCGGCATGGAGCCTTACTCGCGAGCCAACCCTCCGCCCGTGGTGAGTTGTTTCTTCTTTCTCTTTTCCTTTAGCTTTCTTGACTTTTTGTTGCCGAGTCCGTCTTGTCTGATCTGACCAGTCGGCTTTGGTCAGAATCCCCTCCTCCATCCAGCAGCCGGCACCCCGGGGCCGGCCCGCGAGTTCCTCGCCGACCGGGCAGAGAACGACGTCGACGACCCCGATCTAGGGGTGGCGGCCTTGGAAGACGACGCTGAGGGAGGATGCGGCCCACGGCTTGGGGCCAGTCTCGAGGACTGGCCTAACGATGATGAGGAGGTCGCCCCCCGCCACCAGCCAGGAGTCGGCCAGCCTGGCGCGAGCTCTTCTGCCGCACCGGACGCTCAAGGCGGCGCGATGAAGCGCAGGGCCGTGCCGAGTTTGTTCAGTAGCCGGCCGAAGAAGCCCAAGAGCTCGGCCGCGACGACCAAGCGGGACGAGGCGGCCCGCGAAGGCCATCCGCTTCCGCAAGGAAGTGAAGAAGCCGTCGCTGGTCTCCGCATGAGTGCTCATTCTTTTCGCCTTTACTCTTTCTCTGTAGCTTTTTGTCTGAGTCTTTACTTGCTTCCCTTGGCTTAGGGCTACCCTCACTCTTGAGAGGATCGCCACCGCCTCTGTCATGGGGTCGGCGGAGACGTCCGCCATCACTCGACGGGTTCACCCCGCCGCCGACCTCCGAGAGGCGACGGAGCGGAATGCGCAAGGGAAGCGCGAAGAGGAAGAGGCCACCCGCCTGGAGAAGGCGGAGGCCGAGAAGGCGGAGTCCTCCGCCAAGAAGAAGGTGGCAGAGGTCGAGGCCGCCGTCGTGGCGGGAAGGCAAGCTGAGGAAGTCTTGCACCACCAATCGGCGGTGTTCGTCACCCCGCTGAACTCTGCGCCGCCGCCTCCAGAGTTCACGGGGTAGACTAGGGAAGCCGGCGGCAAGAACCCGATCATGGAGAGGGAAGGCGGCGACGCCTCCATGCCGGCCGTGATTGTGCCGCCGCCGCCGTCTGGAAGCGCGCAAGGCGAGCAGCCGGCGGACCCGTCGGTGCCGCCGATTGAAGACGAGGTCGTGGCAGGCCTACTTCTTCAAGTCAGCACACCAACGCGTCGCCGTCTTGCGAATGCATCTTCGGCACCACACCCTTTGGAGACCTGCGCCGCGAGCTCGACGATTCCAGATGCCGAGGCGACGAGCGCCACACCCACTGGGTGGGTGCGAGGAGGCGGGATGGGACCATTGAACCAGGCACTTCTGGACGTCCAGACCAAGCTCCGAGCTGACGGCGACGCCATCCAGAATTGCACCAAGGCACATCTGGCGTCGTGGGCGGCCATCCGGGTACGTTTCCTCCTTTTTGTTTTTGTTTCTTGCTCTTCTCTGTGGGGGCGCGCCAGCGCACCCACTGGGAGTAGTCCCCGAGTTTCAGGTCAGCTGCTGAGCAGGTGGCTCGGAACTCTAATTGGCGAGTTCCAAGTACTAACGTTTGTCTAAAATGTTTGTCACGGGACTATCACAATCTTTGTGTGACCGCCTTCAACCGCAACATCGAAGACCTAGGCAAGCGGACCGCCGACTTGTCAGAGAGCCGGAGTGAGTCCTCTTTCTTCTTTTCAGGGGCGCGCTGGCGCACCCGCGGGTTGTAGTCCCCGAGATTCGGACCGACTGCTGAGCAGTCGGGCCGGATCTCCCCGGCGACCTTCTTTTGTTGACGACTAACGCCTTCTTTCTTCTTTTTCTTCAGAGGCCAACGCCACCCTGCAGCAGCAGCTGGGCGAGGCCAACACCGCGTTGCGTGCCAAGGGGGAGGAGTGCAATAAGCTGGCCGTAGAGCATGACCTGCTGATCGCGCAACTGG
The DNA here is from genome assembly GCF_018294505.1 of Triticum aestivum. Taxonomy (NCBI): domain Eukaryota; kingdom Viridiplantae; phylum Streptophyta; class Magnoliopsida; order Poales; family Poaceae; genus Triticum; species Triticum aestivum. Next base: position 633,633,011 of record NC_057803.1, read on the forward strand.
CAGAGCAGAAGGAGCTTCTCAAGAAGAGCCAGGAGGAGGCGGATGAAAAGGAGACCGCCCTCCTGGCTGAGTTTGCAAGCGAGCGCTCCTCCTGGACTGACAAGGAGTCGGTGCTGTCCTCTGGCTTCCATGAGATTGAGGACCTTGTCGACGGTGAGCTTCCTCATTTTTCTTCTTTGAGTTGCCGACTATGGGTCGAGCCGACTTCTAGTTTTTTGACTTGTTCTTTGTTCTTCCGTGTTGGCAGACTTCTTCCCTGGCCACTCGCAGGCTGCTAATCAAGCCATCGAGGCTGATCGCGAGGGGCGGAGGGCGGAGGGCGGATGGCGCGGAGATCGCTGCCGACGCCCCCCGAACTCTCGATGAGTAGATCCTGAGCATTGAGGCTCGCCTTAGGCCGGCCCACCGGATGCTGCGCCGGCTTCAGCGTGTTGGCGCCCAGGAGATCACCGCCCTGTGGCCAGACATGCAGGCTCCACGCACTCCCAGTCGGACTGCCGACTGGCTGGAGGTCGCGGCTGGCCATCTTGAGGCCTGGAAGGGCTGCTCGGCCCGGGCCGGAGCGCGCCGGGCCTTGGAGTTCATCAAGGCGTGGTATCCTGGGCTGCATCTAGACCGGCTAGAGGCTCAGGCGGAGCTGGCGGTCGTGGAAGATGCCCTCGTTGAGCGTGCGGCATCGATCGCCGAGTACACCGACACCCACATCTTCGTCCCCGAGCGGGCTGAAGACGGTGAGGAGGCGCCACCGGAGTGGTTCAGGATGAACCCAGAGTACGGCGAGGACTCGGCGGAGGTGATTGGCTCCAGCATCGAGGAGGAAGGTGAGGCGGAGTATGGAGGCGAGATGGACGCACCAGAAGACGGAGCGGACGGCCATTCTCAGCTCGACCGCGCATCTAGCAACGAGCCGCGCCCGACCGAACCGGCTGCCGCTAGAGGTGGTCAAGCCGAGACCGACCAGCCGGCCGCCCCAACAACTGGCACCGCCGACTCCTCCGATCCTCCAAACTCGTCTGCCGCTTCCTAGGCTGCCACTTCATCTTTTGTTTTATCTGCTTAATAGTCTTGAAGAACTTGTTAATTCGCATAATTCCACCCGCGGGGTTTAGTTTGAACTTCTGTTCAAAGATTCGGCCAAGGGCCTCTGCTATGTAAATGTTAATCCGAGTTCTATCTCTTCTTGCTTATTGCTCCTTTGGCTTTTTCCTTTGCCGCCTTCCCTTAGCTGCCGTCATGCCAGCCGGACAGCCGCTCTGCGGACTGCTGCTGGATCGAGTACTTGGCTACTTTGGGAAGGCAAGTACTTAGCCGTTTTAGAGTTCTTTTAGCAAGTTGAGTAGAAGACGGCGAGCCGGCTACTCAGGAGTCGGTTGTAAAAAAGGCTGGAAGCCGGCCTAAACTATGTTTATGCCCTGAGTCCTTAGTCATTTTTCATGTGGACGACCATTCTACCTTACTCCTGCCCACCAGACAGTCGCTCTGTGAGCTCTGGCTTGTGTAGGAGACGGCTTAGGTGCCACACACTACTTGTACGGCTGCAGGAAGCATTTCATAGTGCAAGGCGGCAAGTCCCCGGGCCGACTAATCAAACGCGGTGCCAAGCGGCATAACAAAGAATATCATACTCGTAGGCATAATTCTTATCATATAGATAAAAGAGGGCAGTCCCCAAGCTCTTCTCGGGGGGGCCGAAGTCTTGGTACTTCAATACAAAAGATAGCGTGGTACATACTGCATCAACTGTAAAATCTTCGGAGGAGATTTGCATTCCATGGCCGCTCCGTCTCTCTGCCGAAGTCGTCCCTCTTGCGTGCTCGGGGCTTCTGAGCGTCGATCAGGTAGTATGAGTCGTTGCCCAACACTTTGCTGATGATGAAAGGGCCTTCCCAAGGTGATGAGAGCTTGTGCTAGCTGGCCGTTCGCTGGATCAGCCGGAGCACAAGGTCTCCTTCTTGGGAAATCTTGGCTTGACCTTCCGGTTGTAGTATCGGCGCAGGCTCTGCTGGTAGATGCTGGATCGGTTGAGTGCCAACAGCCGGCCCTCTTCCAGCAGATCGACACCGTCTTGACGTGCTTCTTGTGCTTCCTCCTCGGTGTACATGGTGACTCGTGGGGAGTCGAACTCTATGTCCGTTGGGATGACGGCTTCGGCACCGTAGACGAGGAAGAAAGGCGTGAAGCCGGTTGACTTGTTTGGAGTTGTGCGCAGACTCCAGAGGACGGCTGGCAACTCGTCGAGCCAGCAGCCAGCCGAGCGCTCCAAGGGCTCGACCAGTCGAGGCTTGATGCCGGACAGGATGAGGCCGTTTTCTCGCTCTACCTTGCTGTTTGACTGCGGATGGGCAACGGATGCTAGGTCCAGTCGGATGCCCTGCGTCGTGCAAAAACGGGCTAAGGCACCTTTGGCAAAATTTGTGCCGTTGTCGGAGATGATGTTGTGTGGAATGCCATATCGGATTGTGATGTCGGAGATGAAAGTCACGGCAGTCGGACCATTCAGCTTCTTGATCGGCTTTGCTTCTATCCACTTGGTGAACTTGTCCACCGCGACAAGTAAGTGAGTCAGGCCGCCTCGTGCCGTCTTGAATGGCCCCACCATGTCGAGGCCCCAAACAGCAAATGGCTAGGCAATGGGAATAGTTTTGAGTGCAGAAGCCAGCTGATGCGGCTTGGAGCGGAACTTCTGGCACCCTTTGCATTTTTGGACCAAGTTCTTAGCATCTTCCAAAGCAGTCGGCCAGAAGAAACCATGGCAGAAGGCTTTGGCGATGAGTGCTCTTGAAGCCGCGTGGTGGCCACACACGCCCTGATGGATGTCTTTGAGAATTGCGTGGCCTTGATCTGGCTCCACGCAGCGCTGGTAGACGCCAGTGACACTGCGCCTTACCAGCTCTCTATTGACTATGGTGTAGGCTGCTGCTCGGCATTGCACTTGCCGAGCTAAGATCTCATCAGCCGGTAGCTCTTTACTCACCAGGAATTTGAGGATAGGTTGGGCCCATGAGGGTGTTGCGATTTCTTCGACTGTCAGAATGGCGACTTGGCGGTGGGTTGGAGTCGGCAGCTGCGTGCTGGATCGATGAAGTCCCCGGGCCGATTGGCGCAGTCCCCAGGCCGAGCTCTGAAGTCTCCGGGCTGACCGCCGCAGTCCCCGGGCTGGGTTCTGAAGTCCCCGGGCCGACTTCGACTGCCGCGATCTCGAAGCCACCTGCCAAAATTCTCGCGCCGTCTTCTGGGGCTCTTGAGTCAGATCTAACTTCTTCGGGAGGAGCCGGCACAAAGACGGAGTCTGATTCTGGTGAAGGCTTGACAGACGACTTGAGGAGGCGTTGAAGGGCGACACCGGACGGTATTGCTTGACGGGTGGAGCCGATTCGTGCCAGGGCGTCTGCCTGGTTGTTGTCGTTTCTTGGCATAGAGGAACTCGCACCCCTCAAAATATCCACTGAGTTGTTATACGAGGAAGCGGTAGCTCGCCATGTTTGCATCTTTGGCGTCCCAGTCACCGAACGACTGCTGGACCACCAAGTCGGAGTCGCCATAACACAGGATCCGGCGAATGCCGAGTTCTTTGGCAAGCCGGATCCTGTGAATGAGCGCCTCGTATTCGGCGATGTTGTTGGAGGCGGCAAAATGGATTTGCAGCACATATTTGAGCTTGTCGCCTTTGGGAGAGGTAAGGACGATGCCGGCTCCCCAGTCGGCGTGCATCTTGGAGCCATCGAAATGCATCCGCCAATGGGTGGAGTCAGGCGCTGGCGGAAGGTACTAGGTCTCGGCCCAGTTGACGAGGAAGTCGGCCAGCGGCTGCAACTTGATGGCTGTGCGAGGTTGGTAGTAGATGGTGTAGGGGGGCAACTCTATGGCCCATGTGGCCACGCGTCCTGAAGCATCTCGGCTTCCGATGATCTCGGCTAGTGGAGCTGTGTAGACCACAGTGATTGGATGCTCTTGAAAGTAAGGCTTCAACTTCTTGCGGCAAAATCTACGGCGTAGCACATCTTCTGGTAGTGGGGGTAGTTTTGCTTGGAGGTTAACAGTACTTCGCTCAAGTAATACACCGGTCTCTGGACTGGTAGTGCCTTGCCTTCCTCCTTGCGCTCTACCACAATAATTGTGCTGACTACTCGGTTGGTGGCGGTGATGTATAGGAGCATGGGCTCCTTGGGAGTCGGAGCCGCCAGAACAGGTGGAGTAGTAAACATCTTCCTCAACTGGAGAAAGGCTTCGTCCACCTTATGGTTCCACTCGAAAAAGTGGTCTTCTTAATGAGTTGGTATAAGGGGAGAGCTTTCTCGCCCAGCCGACTGATGAATCGGCTGATGGATGCCAAACAGCCGATAAACTTCTATACGTCCAGCAGTCGGCTGGGTACTTCCATCTTTTCAATGGCCCTAAACTTCGCAGGGTTCCATTCTATGCCGCGTTCAGAGACCAGGAAACCAAGAAGCTGGCCAGCTGGTACTCCGAAGACGCATTTCTCTGGGTTGAGCTTGATCTGAAATTGGCGCAGGTTCTCAAAGGGCTCCTTGAGGTCTTCCAGCAGTTTTCCACGCTTCTCCGTCTTCACCGACACATCGTCCATGTAAACGTGGGCATTTCTGCCGAGTTGCTTGAGAAGGCACTTCTGCATGCAATGTTGGAAGGTGGTGCCGGCATTCCTCAAGTCGAACGTCATGGTCAGGTAGCAGAAGGCTCCAAACGGCGTGATGAAGGCGGTCTTCAGTCTGTCAGCTGGGTTCAACTTGATCTGGTGATATCCTGAATACGCATCTAGGAAACTCAACAGCTCGCATCCGGCTGTGGAGTCTATCACTTGGTCGATCCTTGCACTAGTGCAAAACCGGGCAATAGCACCGGTTCGTAAGGCCCTTTAGCGCCGGTTTAGTAACCGGCACTAAAGTGTGGGCACTAAAGGTCCCCCCTTTAGTACTGGTTCAGCACGAACCGGTGCTAAAGGGAAACCACGTGGCACGAGCCAGCTTCGGGGGCCGGGAGCCCTTTAGTACCGGTACTAAAGGTTTGTGGGTTTTTGTTTTATTTTTTATTTTTCAATTAAATTTGTGTTATCAATTTAATTTAGGATTGTTTTACGTTATAATGAGTTGTAGTCGTCATCATCATCATCACATATTAATAAATAAATAAACTCTAGCTAGCTAAAAATCATTGTAGTCGTCATTAATTACCACTATTTAATCATCATAGTCATTACTACTATCTAATCATTACCAACACTGGCTAGCTTAAAGAAGAAACATTCACTTTGTAACAGAAGCAAATATATCATCGAGTTCAACATAATCATCACCAACATCGAAGTTCAGGACAATACGGACATGAGAGAGGACAAGTACTAATTAAGAGCATGAACTAGCTACTCCTGCTGCTCCCTCTCAGGTGGAATAGCATAGAACATGTATAGCTCTCCTGATTCATCATACTAGAGAATGCAGATGAATCTGTCTCCTAATCTTGGTTTGCGCTTCTCCTTGCTGCCCCCTAGTACTTCTTTGCGATCGTTAACAATTTTGCTCCAATCTTTCACTATTAAGCATTCTTCGCTTTCAAAAATCCTGAATGCACTCATGTGCAATGTAGGAAATCTTGGTCGTAAGCTAACCATTGACATGCGACCTTTTGTCTCGATCCACTGAGGCACAACTGTCATCGGAAGTCCCTGTTGAAGAACATCGCATAGTAATTAATATACTAAGAAATGAAAGTTTAGCTTCAAAAATAATGTATGCAAAAGATGCACTAATTAAGGACAAATAGTAAAAATCTTACCATCTTTTGATTATAGATGTGACCGTAGTTCAATACGATCACCATTGGTCGCACGTTTTGAGTACTAACATTTCTAAGTTCAGGAAATTTGTCTTGACAGTATTAAGATCCTCAAGCCATGAAACATAATGACTTATCTCCTCGCAGTTTAGTTGAGCCCCGGGGCAGTAGTAGGTCCTGTCTACCAAGCGTCGTACATGTTTTCTTGAACCAAAATAAGCTGACAATACAAATTAGTTGTCAACTATTTTTGAATAAACTGTATCAAAGACATAAACATATGCATGCATGGTTGAAAAAAACTCACATAATGGTAGAACTGGAGGCGTTTGCACATCGACCCAGATGTCTATATTACTTTCAATATCATCTTCCGGACGAATATCAAAGATGATAACCATATAAGGCTCAAATGCATAAGCCTTGCATAGTGCTTGCCAAGTTTTGGATTCAAAATGGGTGTATGTGTCTCCATTATATAATTTGACGTTGAAAGTATACTCATGCTCGGTCTTCAAGTAAACTCTCTTTACCTCCATATCATCTATAGCACTAAAACCTATCTTATCCAAGACGAAAATTTTTGCATTGGCAGGGGATGCGCTAGTAGAATAGTGAAAATTTAAAATTATAAGTTGAAGCAAATGAAGCATAAGTCATGCTTTAAAATTATAAGTTGAAGCAAATGAAGCATAAGTTTTGCAATCAAATAATAATTGTCGTTGTGACTTACTGTATCCGCTTCGAATATCTCATTCAGCTTGATGCTGAAGCGCATACCATCAACAAGGAAAATTTCTGTCGCACAGGCCGCGCTGGTCTTCACAATGTTCGCACATAATGAAATCATTTTCGTCGTCAGATGACATTTCCTATGTTCATATAGGTGAAACATTAAACACTTATTACTATCTTAACATTAATTAATATCTAGCCAATTCAAATATATATTCATCTAACATATGACATTAATATATCTAACTATATTCATCTCTAACAATTGACATTACTATATATTTAACTTTTCTATCTAATTCATGTAACATTCGACATTAATCTAACATTTATATAAACTCAAAATATATAAACTAGTTATATTAATTAGATCATCAAATCTCAGATACGACAATTTTCTTACTAAAAATAAACTAGTTATATTAATTATTCAACTAGTTCAAATCTCAAATACCTAAATAAACTAGTTTGACAATTTTCTTACTAAAAATAAACTAGTTATATTAATTATTCAACTAGTTCTATCTAGCTAATTCATCTAACATTCGACATTAATCTAACATTCGATCATCTAATTAACTTTTCTAAAAAACAGAAAACAGAAAACAGAAAATAAGTAAAAAAATGTGTGTGTGTATGTGTGTGTGTGTATGTGTGTGTATATATGTGTGTGTATGTGTGTATATGTGTGTGTCTGTGTACGTACGTACGTATACACTGCAGTGCGCGGCTCCGTACGCCGCCGCCCCGTACGTACGAGCGGGGGCACCAGCGTACGGGCCGGGGCGGGGGCGGCGGCATACGTACAGGCCGGGTGCGTGCGCGGCGCGCGGGTACGCGAGAGTGAGAGAGACGTACGGGCCGGCGGCGCGACGATGACGGACGGCGGGCGACGGGCGACGGGCGGACGAAGGGCAACGAGCGGCAGGCGGCGACGATGGGACTCGAGCGGCGCGCGGCGATGTCGTGAGAGGTTGGAGACGAAGAAGTGGGGAGATGTAACTGAAATTTTCGTAAGTGTTGTATATATAGGAGAGGCCTTTAGTACCGGTTGGAGCCACCAACCGGTACTAAAGGCCAACTTTGGCCAGGCGAAGAGGCGGGAAGAGAAGCCCTTTAGTACCGGTTTGTGGCTTCAACCGGTACTAAAGGGTGGTCTTTAGTACCGGTTGGAGCCACCAACTGGTACTAAAGACCTCGCGCTGCCACCCCGCAGTGCGCAAAGTTTAGTCCCACCTCGCCGGGCGAAGGGCAGCCGCACTGGTTTATAAACCCAGCCGCGGCTACCTCTTTGAACTCCTCTATATAGTAGGCTTGTGGGCCTAACTTCTGCGCGCTGCCCTGTGAGTCTGCCGGGCCTTTAGGGCCTGTAATTGCACGCCCGTGGCCTAGCAGGCCCACAGGGCAGCGCCCCAATTTTTTTCTTTTCTGCTTTATTTTCTTCTATTTATTTCTGCGTAGTTTTTTGTATAGTTTTTTCTTTTCTGTTATATTTATTTTGTTCTATTTATTTGTGAGTAGTTTTTCATCTAGTTTGCCAAAATTCAACATTTTCAGAGTTCACTTTGTAGTGATTTTCAATTTCATGGTCATTTTGTAAATGATTGAAAAATAGCAAATATTTTTTTCTTTTCTGCTTTTTTTTTCTTCTATTTATTTCTGAGTAGTTTTTTCTTTTCTGTTATATTTATTTTCTTCTATTTATTTCTGAGTAGTTTTTTTATATAGTTTTTTTCTTTTCAGCTATAGTTTTTATTCTTTTCTGCTATTTTTTCTTTTCTGCAAAACTTGATGGTCAAAGTCTGGAGTTATAACCAAAGTTTACAAAAAAGAAATGCCGACGTGCAATTAGTTTTTGCCATAACAGAAGAAGTCTGGAGTTGTAATAAGTTATTAAAAATAAAAAAGAGGTGCAATGCTCGTTAATTAGCTTCAAGCCTTTCGGAATAGTGTAAACTTCACTGCACATAGCTCCATGTAGTCTACCATATTCCTGAAGGCTTGAAGCTAAGCAACGTGAGCATTGAGCCTCTTCTTCATCGTCTCTGAACTCAGGGCTTATAAACCGTTCCTAGTCCCTCTCTCTTCGCGAGGTGGGACTAAAAAACAGCTTACTAAGAAACTGTAGTACTGGTTCATCCATGAACCGGTACTAAAGGTGCTCGTGGGGCCCCAGCCTTACCTGACACAACCTCATTAGTACCAGTTCGTGGCACGAACCGGTGCTAATGGTTCGCCACGAACCGGTACTAAAGAGCTTCTCCCGCCTAGCAGTTGAATGGTGCATACTGAATGCACAAAAAGTCTGGAGTTGTAATAAGTTTAAAAAATGAAATGCCTTTGAACAGATGAGTTTAATTTCGTCATAAACCTGAATACTTCGAAAGGGCATCCAGTTTTTGCCGTAACCCTCTCTACTTTTTCAAACATGATATGTGGGTGAAATGATGATAACATGCCAAGTTTCAACTTTTTTAGAGTTCATTTGTAGTGCTTTTCAATTTCTAGGTCATTTAGTTCTCAAAACAAATCATTAAATGCATGAAAAATAGCAAATGAAGGCATAAACGGTTGAAAGTTGATGGCGTCGCTTTGAATGGTGCATACTGAACGCAAAAAATACTGAACCGATGAAGACTCATATTGCGGCCACAAATTCTACACATAGAGTTCAATGAAGACCAAGTGCTTGTGATAGTTTGAGAAATAACATATTTAAGGTGGTAAAAGGCTTGTTAGGGGAGCGAGGTGGGACTAAAAACAGCTTGCCATAATCTCATTAGTACCGGTTCGTGGTACGAACCGGCACTAAATGGTGATTGTGGGGCCATAGCCTGACCGCAGGCTGACACATCATCTTTAGTACTGGTTCGTGGCATGAACCGGTACTAAAGGTTTGCCACGAACCGGTACTATTGATCGCCGCCACAAACCGGCACTAATGTACACATTAGTGCCGGCTCAAATTCAAACCGGCACTATTGTGCTTCACTTTTGACCCTTTTTCTACTTGTGTTGACAAAGCAAACGGGTCCTTGGGGCATGCCTTGTTGAGGCTAGTGTAGTCAATACACGTTCGCCACTGCTTGTTCTTCTTCAGCACTAGGACCGGGTTGGCTAACCACTCGGGAAAGAATACTTCCATGATGAAGCCGGCTGCTAGGAGCCGGGCTATCTCTTCTCCAACAACTCTTCTTTTCTCTTCTGACAGGCGGCGCAAGGGCTGCCTGACTGGCTTCACATCAGATCAGACATGTAACTTGTGCTCGGCGAATTCCGTCGGAACACCTCGCATGTCTTTGGGGGACCATGCGAAGATGTCCCGATTCTCACGGAGGAAATTGACGAGCTTGCCTTCCTATTTGCTGTCGAGGTTTGTACCTATGACAACGAACCTCTCTGGGTGCTCTAGGTCCAAGGGTATCTTCTTCGTCTCTTTGGCCGGCTTGAACGAGCCCTCATCTTCCGACTCCTTGGGGTTGGGCGACATCTCCGGCTGCTTGCTTGCCATCGCCACAACCCGGTCAAGGAGCCGCTTCTCAGCTGCAATCACGAGGGACTCGGCTAGCCGACTGCTCTCAGCCGCACAGGCGGACGACTTCCTGTAGTCACTGGCTATGGTCAGGATCCCCTTGGAACTCGGCATCTTCATCTTGAGGTAGGCATAGTGGGGGACAGCCATGAACTTGGCCAGGGCAGGTCGGCCAAGTAACGCATGGTATGGGCTCTCGAGATCAACCACCTCAAACCATACTGACTCTCGGCGAAAATGATCTTTGTCTCCAAAGAGGACATCTATCAGGATTTTGCCGATTGGTGAGCAGGAAAGGCCAGGAACTATGCCATGGAATACAGTCCGGCTGTTCTAAACCTGTCTTTGCTTGATTCCTAACTTCTCCATGGTGTCCTTGTACAGGATGTTGATGCTGCTGCCGCCGTCTATCAGGACTCGGGAGAAACAAGCAGCTCATCTATCTGTGAGGAAGGTGGCATCCAAAACCAAGGCGTAGGAGCCTGGACTCGGCATCACCTCTGGGTGGTCAGCCCTGCTCCAGCTGACGGGCTTCTCGGACCAATGCATGAATTCTGGTGTCTCTGACGCTACTGCGTTCACCTCTTGCTGCTGCAGCCGCCTACTGCGTCGATCATCGGCTACACTGGTGAATACCACGTAGACTCCGTGCTCTTCTAGGTACTCGTCTTGTACTGCTCCGTCTGGCATGACCGCCGACTGCTGGGGTGGAGGAGGAGGCGGCTGCCCAGCAGGCGGGGGAGGCAAGAGGTCGTCTCCCTTGGCGATCCTGGTGAGCCAGTGGCATTTCCGAGTGGTGTGGTTGGACGGCTTCGCACCACTATGGAACTTGCAGGGTCCGTCCAAAGTCTGCTCATAGGAGAAAGCCGGCAACCAGTTGGGCTTGCCGCCCTTCTGACGCTTGGGTGGAGGCTGCCCCTCTAGCTACTGGTCTTCGACTGTTGCCACCTGCCGGCTGCTGGACACAGGCTGTGGGGCCTTGCGCTTGTGGTCGTTCTGCTGTTGACGCCGACTGGCGTCTCCAGCCGGGGTTCGAGGAGCCTGAGGAGCCACCTTGGCAGTCGCGCTAACTTGAATGTCCGCCTTCATGGAGGAATCGGCCGTGGCATATTTGTCTGCTATGATCAGTAGCTCGTCGAGGGTCTCCGGATCGTCGCAGAGAAGCTTGTGCTTGAGGAGGGTGCCTTCTCTGCACCCTGCGGTGAAGTACTCGATAGCCTGCACCTCGTGCACGCCCGCGCAGGAGTTCCGGAGCTCGGCCCAACGCGTCAGGTAGTCGCGAGTCGACTCGTTGGGGACTTGCACGCACAAGGAACGCTAGCGAGGTTTGGGAGGTCGCTTGTATGTGTTGGTGAAGTTGTGGACGAAGGGGTCGGTGAAGTCGACCCAAATGTTGATGCTGTGGGGCTTCAGGCTGTTCAGCCATGTCCGGGCCGTGCCCTGGAGCATGAGCGGAACGTATTTAATGGCAACACGCTTGTTGCCGTTTGCTATGTTGACGGCTGTGGAGTAGTCAACTAGCCAGTCCTCCGGCTTCAAGGAGCCGGTTTACTTAGGCATGTCTCTTGGGAGCGTGAACCCTTTGGGAAAGGGCTCGTCTCGAATGCGGGGGCCGAAACAAGGCCGACCCAACTCATCTTCTTCTTCCAGCACCAGGGATCGGTGGAGTCGGTCGATCCGGTGGCGAGCGTAATTCTCTCCGACTCCTTCTCGGTGGCCAAGCTGGTCGCCGAGAGTCGGGTGATCAACAGGAGGTAGGGAGACTCGCCTTTCCCTGCGAGGGGGAGGAGGCGGACAGTCGTCCCGTTGTTCCACTACTCTTGGGCGGCCGTCTTGGTCGCGCTCGATGGTGACGCGAGTCCAACTGCGGCTGGCCGCCGACTCCTTGTCTTTTCTTCCGCGGACACCGCCAGTCGGCGTCCGAGACGTCGCGCCTTTGTCTCGGCGGGGAGGCAGGTCGTCGTTTTGCCATTGTGGCGCATCAGTGCGGCAGCCGGACTCGTTCTGCTCGGCAGCTGCATCGAGGAGTCGCTGGACGCGCTCCGTCATCAGGCGACGCTCTTCGCCCTCGAAATTGTCCAGCTCGTCCGCCGCCGCCTGGGCGGCCCGGATGTTTTCCGCAGGCGTGGCGTAAATGGGGCGATTCGCCCCGAATAGGTTAGCGATAGCCACACCGCGCTGTTGAACCATGCCAAGGCGGCTAGACCCAGTTGGAGCCGGCGAGCCACCCACAGCGCGATCCATCTCGCGCCGGTAGGCTTCTGACAAGCGTCTCATGCTGGCCAGCTTCTTCGCGCCTTCGACGAGCTGAAGGCAGCGCGCCTCCAGCATCTCAGCGTCGGCGTCTTCAGGAATGGGCGCGGTCAGGTCTTGTAGCACCGCGTCAAGTGGGTCATGAGCTCCTCCGCCGGAGTGCTAGCCATGACCGATGACAAGCACCTCTCTGACGGTATTTCCGTCGCTCTCTGCGCAAGGGAGCGGCTCGTCGTAGACCACCACGTTGGTAGGGAACGCGTCGAGCGATGCAGTGTGGGAGTCGACCAGCATCGGATCGGTGTAGCCTACGGACTCCAATTCCACAGCTGGCTCGCCGGCGACGTGGAGTTGGTCGAGGAGGCCTGCGAGGAGGCTCTCGGGGCCGCCTGTGCCCGCGTCGGATGCGGCTTCGTCGGAGAGGAGAACCTCTCCAACAAGATCGGCGAGGCAACTGGCCGCGTAGGCGATCTCAGCGCCATGCAGCGCGTTTGCGTAGACTCCGTTTGGCGTGCCGGGCTGGCTGCGCTCGCCAGGGAGCAAAAGGGTTCCCGTCTAGAGCAGGTCTCCGGACGACGGTGCACCTCGCCCCACGGTGGGCGCCAAATGTCGGGGGTTGGATGCGACAAATGCCAAAGGATTGCTTATCGTGGTGGGAGCGAGTAGAACGTCGCCGGTGCCTGGAAGCGGGATGAGGCTTAGACCCAAACGCCGGCGTACTTTAGCCAGGTTCGGGGCTCTTCTAGGAGATAACACCCCTAGTCCTGCTCTGCAGGGTCTCCGCATGATCACTAAGGCAAAGTGAGTAGAAGGTTGCTCCTTGAGCTGTTTTCTAAAGGTAGGAGAAGGCAAGGCCAGCTCCCTCCTCCCTATATGAACTGGTCTAGTGCTAATGGATTCGAACCCTTTGCATGGGTGCCTTGGGGGTTTATATAGGCCTACCCCCCAACGGTACAATCGTAATCCGGCTGGGTGTCGGGCCCAGCCATCAGTCTCTTTGGTTGCTGTCTTCTCCGCCGACTACTGGGGCCCGCCGACTGGCGGGCCCCACCGACTGGTCCGGTACGGAGCCGACAGGCCGTGCCCGTCGTTGGCGGGTCGTGCTGGCTGCTGACCACTGTAGCTGCGCTTCTAATGACGCGGGCTTGGTCGTGGGGTCGTGGCTACAGCCACGCCGCCTGGCGGGCGATTACTGTTGCCACTCGCTGTCTCGTCTGGTTAATGGTGCGCGGGGCCCACAGGAGGGGCTGGCCGACTCCCAGGGGCCGACTCCCAATGGGTCTGACTGGTGGCGCTCCTTCCATCTTCTAGACTCTCGCTGACTATGGGGACCCTCGTCCCTAGTCCCTACAAAAAGGCCGTCGTGGGTGCAGGACCCTGCTCACTGGTGCTGATGTCAGGGCCGGTATGGCAACAGTGCCGCCCCGGACGGAGATCTCCGCGGGTATGGCGCACTGTGGCCACGCCTACCCTTGGAAAGGGGAGGGAGTGGGCTTCACTGTAGCCACTCCCCGTCCTGTCCCTCTTGATGAGGGCACGGGTATTAGTTGGTGCCATAGGCCGACTCCCGGTGGCCGGCTTCTCTAGAAGCCGCCAGACAGGACTCGGCTTGTCTTGAACTCATCTCCAGGACTCGGCTGCGAGGGGGTAATCGGCCGTTCCTTCGGCCGGCTTCCAGAAGGCGGCTCTTCGTCTTGGCATCTTTGAGGGGCGCGGCCTGACCTGATGTCTTGAAAGGTTCTGGGCCCCACGTTAGCCTACCCGTGGCCCATTACTCTGACAAAAACTCAAAGGGCCAGCTCGGCACTAGTTAAACAGCCTGCCTAAAAATTCCATCGGCAGCTGGGAGGACTTGGAGGAAGCCTTTCTCGACAACTTCCAAGGTACATATGTCCCGCCGCCGAACGACAATGACTTAAGCCGCGTAGTTCAACAGCCTGGGGAGTCAGCCAGGAAATTCTGGACTAGGTTCCTAACTAAAAAGAACCAGATAGTCGACTGTCCGGATGCAGAAGCCCTAGCGGCCTTTAAACATAGCATCTGTGACAAATGGCTCGCCCGCCACCTCGGCCAAGAAAAGCCGAAGTCCATGGCCGCCCTCACAGCCCTCATGAACCGCTTTTGTGCGGGTGAGGACAGCTGGCTGGCTCGTAGTAAAAACACGATCAGCGAGGTGGGCCCCTCTGAGGCCAAAAATAGCAACAACAAGCTCTGACGCAGCAGAAACAAACACCGAAGCAATGGCAATAACAACGATGAAACTATTGTAAACGCCAGATTCAGCGGCTCCAAGCCCGGTCAGCGGAAAAAGTCGTATCAAAGAAACAATCAGGGACCATCTAGCATGGACCACATACTTGAACGTCTGTGCCAAATCCATGGCACCCCGCACAAACCAACCAATCATACCAACAGAGATTGCTGGGTTTTTAAACAAGTCGGCAAGTCAAATGCCGAGCATAAGGAAAAGGGATCGCAGAGCGAGGACGATGACAAGGAGCCCCTGCAACCGAACACAGGGGGACAAAAGAAGTTTCCCCCTCAAGTGAGAACTGTAAACATGATATATGTTACACACATCCAAAAAAGCGAGTGCAAACGCGCACTAAGGGACGTCTATGTGATAGAGCCAGTCGCCCCAAAATTCAATCCATGGTCGTCATTTCCGATCACCTTCGATCGTTGGGACCACCTGACTAGTATCCGTCATGGCGGCTCAGCCGCACTAGTCCTCGACCCAATCATCGATGGATTTCACATGACACGCGTCCTCACGGACGGTGGTAGCAGCCTCAATCTGCTCTACCAAGACACAGTGTGCAAAATGGGAATTAATCCATCAAGGATCAAGCCAACAAAGACTACCTTTAAAGGAGTCATAGCAGATGTAGAGGCCCGCTGTACGAGCTGAATCACACTCGAGGTTGTCTTCGGATCTCCCGACAACTTCTGAAGCGAGGAGTTAATCTTCGACATCGTCCCATTCCGCAGTGGTTATCACGCACTGCTCGGACGGACTGCATTTGCTCGGTTCAACACGGTGCCGCACTATGCTTATCTCAAGCTCAAGATGCCCGGTCCACGGGACGTCATAATGGTCAACAGAAACACGGAACACTCCCTCCATACAGAAGAACACACCGCTACCCTAGCAGCAGAAGTACAGAGCGGCCTTCTCAAGCAGAACCGTAATACGCCTGCCGAGCCCCTGGACATCGCAAAGAGGGTCCGGACTACGCTGCAGCAGGACAGCTCGGCTCATCAAGAGCTCGAGTAGCAATTTGGCCTCCGTCCCAACCCCGATCAAATAGTGGCATCCGTACCGCGCGTACGTAACTACACACTTAAAATACCATGGGTATCGACGGAGGCGGAGCTAGCTCACGATCCGCAGTGCGGCTCGACCGACACTAGGATTCGCCCATCTTTAAATTTTCCTTTTCATTTCGGGTTTTTCTCATTTCAAGGTTTCTCCTGACAACCCATTTGTGGGACACACCAAGGAGGTGAGGAGCTTTGGTGTACAAGGGAATCCCCAGGTGGTCTCTGATTGCTATACCTGTTTTACATACCCGCACGCAGCTCGCTCTTGGTCTTGGCATGTTAAATAGCCTTATTTGCTTATCGCATCACTCGTACAAGTACGCTTCGACGTATTATTCACATTACAAACAGTGAAACAAATGGTAGTGTCAGCTTATTACTTAATTCCCCTTTCTTCCTTACCTTTGTATCTATTACTCATTGCAGACGTACACTCTGGTACATTTTACTTTACCAGGGGCTTTTTCGCCTCGCAGTACAGCAATAAAGTCCGAACACCTTTTTTCAGTGCTGTTCGGCACCCCGAACTTATAGCATTATATGCATTGGCTCCGAATCATGTCTTTGGTCAATATTTGGGTTGCCCGGCACCTATGTTTACTACCTTACGTTCCGCTGTATCAGCTAGGGTAGTAAAGAGATAACTACTGCGATTTTGTCCCGGTTCTTCCGGACGAGCACCTCAGTAGAGAAAGCCGAAAACTGACACTAGTAGAAAACAGGGCTTTGGTCCAGGCTGGGTTAGCCCATTAGTCCCGGTTCAGTCCAGAACCGGGACCAATGTGGGCATTGGTCCCGGTTCGTGAGCCCAGGGGCCCGGCCAGGCCACGTGGGCCATTGGTCCCGGTTCATCTGGACCTTTTGGTCCCGGTTGGTGGGATGAACCGAGACCAATGGGCCTTGCTCCTGGCCCACCACCATTGGTCCCGGTTGGTGGCTTGAACCGGGACCAAAGGATCCCCTTTAGTCCCGGCTCATGTCACCAACCGGGACCAATGAGGTGCCTATATATACCCCTCGCTCGCGAGCAGAGCACCCCAGTGCTCTGTTTTTCTCTGGCCGAGGGGGAGAGGGCTTGGTGGTGCTCTAGCTCACCTCCTATGCACACAAGGTGTTCGATGGAATGCCCGAGCCACACTACTTAAGCTTTCTCCTCTCCAAGCTCCATTTTCCATAATATTTGTCTAGGTTTAGCAGTCCGTCATGCCCCGTCCCCGTCTTCACCGCCGACGATCACCCGCGCCCAGCTCATCGCCGGCACCACCGTGGTGAGCCTCTTGTTCTTATCTTTTTTCTGAAAGGAAAAATGTTCTTACTTGTATATTTACATAGATACTTGTATTATTTTCTTACTTTTATTATTGCATCTTATATAGTGCGATGATTTTGGTATCCGCCCCCGTCGGCCCTCGTCCTGTCTATGATTCGGATGTGGTATATATATTATCTTTATAACTATTGGTTCATTTATTGTTTATGAAAATTATGCCGACCAACGTGACATAGATTTTATTTACGTAGGATGTATGTGAATCGGAAATGCCAACCGACCCTATTGTCGAGAGGTTAAATTTAGTTGAAGAAGAAAACAATTTGTTGAAGGAAAAAATAAAAAAAATGAGGAGGAGAAGATGATATTGGAGTTGCATGTTGCGGATGTCGTCGATGATCACAAGATCAAGATGGATGCAATGCCCTTGAAGATTAGAAAGATTAGAAAATATGCCATTCATACCGAGGCTTGGTATCATTATGCCGTTGGATCAATTGTTACCTTGGTTGCGATTATGATCGCATTTGTTTTTGCATTGAAATGTTTTACATAGTTTCAATGTATGGTTTAATTAATTAGATGCTCTAGAGAGCTATATGTTGTTAGATGAGAACAATGTATGCACTTTGGTTTTAATGTGATGATGAACTTCTATTAATTTGGACACTTAATTATATATGATGCACGCAGATGAACCGGCAATGGATGTACGGTGACAGACACACCCGCGAGTACATTAAGGGCGTGCATGAGTTTCTCAATGCGGCTGAGGCAAACAAGCAGAATGGTTTTATGTGTTGTCCATGCACTGAATGTGGGAATACGAGGTCTTACTCTAACCGGAAAATCCTTCACTCCCACCTGCTTTACAAGGGTTTCATGCCACACTATAATGTTTGGACGAGGCACGGAGAAATAGGGGTTATGATGGAAGACGGCGAAGAACAAGAGTACGATGACAACTATGTGCCCCCTGAATATGGTGATGCTGCAACGGGGGGAGCTGGTGAAGATCAAGAGGAACCAGACGATGTGCCCAATGATGCTGCAACGGGTGAAGCTGCTGAAGATCAAGAGGAACCAGACGATGTGCCCGATGATGATGATCTCCGCCGGGTCATTGTCGATGCAAGGACGCAATGCGAAAGTCAAAAGGAGAAGCTGAAGTTCGATCGCATGTTAGAGGATCACAAAAAAGGGTTATACCCCAATTGCGAAGATGGCAACACAAAGCTCGGTACCGTACTGGAATTGCTGCAGTGGAAGGCAGAGAATGATGTGGCTGACAAAGGATTTGAGAAGCTATTGAAAATATTGAATAAGAAGCTTCCAAAGGATAACGAATTGCCCGACAGTACATACGCAGCAAAGAAGGTCGTATGCCCTCTAGGATTGGAGGTGGAGAAGATACATGCATGCCCTAATGACTACATCCTCTACCGCGGTGCATACAAGGATCTGAATGCATGCCCGGTATGCGGTGCATTGCGGTATAAGATCAGACGAGATGACCCTGGTGATGTTGACGGCGAGCCCCCCAGGAAGAGGGTTCCTGCGAAGGTGATGTGGTATGCTCCTATAATACCACGGTTGAAACGTCTGTTCAGAAACGAAGAGCATGCCAAGTTGAAGCGATGGCACAGTGAGAACCGAAAGAAAGATGGGAAGTTGAGAGCACCCGCTGACGGGTCGCAATGGAGAAAAATCGAGAGAAAGTACTGGGATGAGTTTGCAAAGGACCCAAGGAATGTATGGTTTGCTTTAAGCGCGGATGGCATTAATCCTTTCGGGGAGCAGAGCAGCAATCACAGCACCTGGCCCATGACTCTATGTATGTATAACCTTCCTCCTTGGATGTGCATGAAGCGGAAGTTAATTATGATGCCAGTTCTCATCCAAGTCCCTAAGCAACCCGGCAACGAAATTGATGTGTACCTAAGGCCATTAGTTGAAGAACTTTTACAGCTGTGGAATGGAAACGGTGTACGTACGTGGGATGAGCATAGACAGGTGGAATTTAACCTTAAGGCGTTGCTGTTCGTGACCATCAACGATTGGCCCGCTCTCAGTAACCTTTCAGGACAGACAAACAAAGGATACCACGCATGCACGCACTGTTTAGATGACACTGAAAGTATATACCTGGACAAATGCAGGAAGAATGTGTACCTGGGCCATCGTCGATTTCTTCCTACCAACCATCAATTTCGAAAGAAAGGCAAGCATTTCAAAGGCGAGGCAGATCACCGGAAGAAGCCTGCCATGCGCACCGGTGATCACGTGCTTGCTATGGTCAATGATTTACACTACGTAATCTTTGGAAAGGGTCCCGGTGGACTAGCTGTTCCGAATGACACTGAGGGACACGCACCCATGTGGAAGAAGAAATCTATATTTTGGGACCTACCCTACTGGAAAGACCTAGAGCTCCGCTCCTCAATCGACGTGATGCACGTGACGAAGAACCTTTGCGTGAACCTGCTAGGCTTCTTGGGCGTGTATGGGAAGACAAAAGATACACCTGAGGCATGGGAGGACCTGCAACGTTTGCACGAAAAAGACGGCATGCCTCCGAAGCAGTATAAAGGTCCTGCCAGCTACGCTCTTACGAAAGAAGAGAAATAAATCTTCTTTGAATGCCTGCTCAGTATGAAGGTCACGACTGGCTTCTCGTCGAATATAAAGGGAATAATAAATATGCCAGAGAAAAAGTTTCAGAACCTAAAGTCTCATGACTGCCATGTGATTATGACGCAACTGCTTCCGGTTTCATTGAGGGGGCTTCTACCGGAAAACGTCCGATTAGCCATTGTGAAGCTATGTGCATTCCTCAATGCAATCTCTCAGAAGGTGATCGATCCAGAAATCGTACCAAGGCTAAGGAGTGATGTGGCGCAATGTCTTATCAGTTTCGAGCTGGTGTTCCCACCATCCTTCTTCAATATCATGACGCACGTCCTAGTTCATCTAGTCGACGAGATTGTCATCCTGGGGCCCGTATTTCTACACAATATGTTCCCCTTTGAGAGGTTCATGGGAGTCCTAAAGAAATATGTCCATAACCGCGCTAGGCCAGAAGGAAGCATTTCCATGGCCCATCAAACAGAGGATGTTATCGGGTTTTGTGTTGACTTCATTCCTGGCCTTAAGAAGATAGGTCTCCCTAAATCGCGGTATGAGGGGAGACTGACTGGAAAAGGCACTCTTGGAAGAGACTCAATAATATGCAGGGAAGGATATTCTTGGTCTCAAGCAAACTACACAGTTCTACAGAACTCTACCTTGGTGACCCCGTATGTCGATGAACACAAGAACAGTCTGCGCTCCAAACACCCGGAGCAGTGCGACGACTGGATTACATGTGAACACATCAGGACTTTTAGCAGTTGGTTGGAAACACGTCTCAGAGGTGACAACACTGTTTTTGATGAGTTGTACTTGTTGTCCAGGGGACCATCTTTGACTGTATTGACTTACAAAGGATACGAGATAAATGGGAATACATTTTACACGATCGCCCAAGATCAAAAGAGCACCAACCAAAACAGCGGTGTCCGCTTTGATGCAGCAACCGAGAGCAGAAAGGACACATATTATGGTTACATAGTGGACATATGGGAACTTGACTACGGACCTGATTTTAAGGTCCCTTTGTTTAAGTGCAAATGGGTCAATCTGTTAGGCGGCGGGGTACAGGTAGACCCACAATACGGAATGACAACAGTGGATCTGAAAAATCTTGGGTACACTGATGAACCGTTCGTCCTAGCCAATGATGTGGCACAGGTTATCTATGTGAAGGACATGTCTACCAAACCGAGAAAAAGAAAGATAAGGAAGCGAATACATCATACGATGAGCCAAAGCGCCACATAGTTCTTTCAGGAAAAAGTGACATCCTGGGAGTGGACGGCAAGACAGACATATCTGAAGATTATGAAAAGTTTCATGAAATTCCTCCCTTCAATGTCAAGGATGACCCAAGCATCCTAATAAACAATGAAGATTATCCATGGTTACGGCGCAATAAGCAAATGACACAAGCGAAGAAAAAGTGAAGACTTTCTCCCGCAACTATTATGATGATACCATGCCAACTTTGTAACACACGAACATGCTACCATTGTCCATTTTGTACATGCACATGATATGTGGGTGAAATTATGATACCATGCCAACTTTCAACTTTTTAAGAGTTCATTTGAAATGCTTTCATGTCTTATGGTTCGGCCCTCGTAATACCATGACCATTAGTCCCTGGCCCATGCCAACTTTCAACTTTCAACTTTCTAAAACTAATGGCACTAACAGAAAGTTTATAATTTGGCTCCTCGCCCCTGGCCCATGACCATTAGTCCCGGTTTGTGCCACAAACCGGGACTAAAGGGTTGGTCCTCATTGCGGGCAGAGTTTAGTCCCACCTAGCCAACCAAAGGGGGCTCACACCGGTTTATAAGCCCTTCCCTCTCTGCCTTGTTGAGCTCCTCTCAAAGTGAAAATAGATGCCCTAATAGAGAAAAGTTTAACCTAAATTCATAGTGAATTTCTCTGAAATTCATAGAAATTTACTACGAATTTAGGTTGAATTTTCTCTATAAGCGCATCTATTCCCATTTTTTAGTAAGTTAATCACAAACTTGTGATTCAAACAATTTTCAAAGAATTCAAATTTTAACTATTCAAATTTGAAAAATAATGGAACTAACAGAAAGTTTATAATTTTTCTAAAACTAATGGCACTAACAGAAAGTTTATAATTTTGCTAGAAACCCTACTAGGCACCCACGGCCTGAATACGACTAGAAACCCTAGCATGGTCCAGGATTTAGGCCCGCGGGAGGCCCAGTAGGCCCACAGGCACACATTGCACGGTTAGGCCCGGAAGCCTGCTTTAGAGAGGAGCTCGAGAGGGAAGGCGCACAACTAGCGAGGTGGGACTAAACATTTGGGCGCGGGGCAGCACAAGGCCTTTGGTCCCGGTTGGTGGCACCAACCGGGACTAAAGGGGGCATTGGTCATGGTTGGTGCCATGAACCGTGACCAATGCCCCTCTTTAGTCCCGATTGGTGCCACCAACCGCGACCAAAGGCCTTGTGCTTCCCGCCCTTTGGGCTGATCAAAATTGGCCTTTGGTCCCGGTTGGTGGCACCAACCGGGACTAAAGGGGGGCATTGGTCACGGTTGGTGCCATGAACCGTGACCAATGCGCCATCTATATAAGAAAGACTTGTGAAAAATGTTGTTCAGTTCTTCCATCGCGCCCCGACGACGCCGCCAGGCTACCCCTCTGCGCCTCGCCGTCGCCGTCGTCGCCCTGCCTCCGACGTCGTCCCGTGCCGCCCCGACGCCGTCGCCACCCCCGCGCCGCCCCGACGCCGTCGCCGCGCGCCACCCCACGCCGTCACGGTCTCTCCGCGCCGCCCCGACGCCGTACGTCGCGCCCCGACACCGTCGCCGCCCCGCCTCTGCCTCGCCGTCACCTCTGCCACGCCGCGCCCCAGCTGCCCCGCGCCGCCGTTGCCTCTGCCGCGCTGTGGTCTGGGCCGGCACCGCCCCCCTCTTCCCCCTTTTTTTGCAAATTACACATATATGTCTTTCCTGCAGATTATATGTATATGTATGAGTATATGTATGAGTATATGATGATGTATGAGTATATGTATGTCTTGAAAAGATAGATTTTTAGAAAAAATACTATTTTTTCTGTTGATGATATGATGATGTTTTTTTCATATATGCATCTTTTCATATATGTATTAATTTTTTAAGTTGTTAGTAGATATCGATTTTAGATTAGTGCACTTTATCACTGATTTTAGGTTAGTTGATCGATTTAATGAATTTTATGTTTGTTGCATTTTATGTTTGTTGCATTTTAGGTTAGTGCGTGACGGGAGGTTAGTTTTTTTCTTCTTTTTTTTCTTTGATCTTCTCCTCTAGCTATTCCTTTCTTCGAGGGTTCTATAGGGTCGAGGGATCGAGGGTCGAGGGTTCCAGGGTCGTCTAGGGGTCGAGGGTTCCATGGTCGTCGAGGGTTCGAGGGGTCGAGGATCGCCGAGGAGTCGAGAGAGGTTTCCTAGTGTCAAAGTATTGAAGAAATCCATGGCTTCATCATTAGTCGGAAGTAACCAGGGCATGACGAAGTCCTCCAAAGTTATTTTGGAATGGTGTCCCGGATAGGATAATTTGCCTTTCTGTATGAATTTCAGCAAAGGCCATCCAAATAACGATATTTGGAAGGTTCTTGCTGAACTTTGTACCAAAAAGCGAATTATCTTATCTGGGACTCCGTTCCAAAATAACTTTGGAGAGCTTCGTACCATCATGCACCTGTTACTTTCGCCTAATGATGAAGCCATGGTTTTGTTGAATCCTTTGACAGTAGGCAACCTCCCGACCCCTCGGCGATGCTCTCGAACATGAGAGGAAGAAGAGGATAAAAAAAGAAGAGGAAGAAGAAAAAAAAGAGGAGAAGAAAGAATAGAGGAGACTCCTCTATTCTTTCTTCTCCTCTTTTTTTTCTTCTTCTTCCTCTTTCTTTTATCGGGAACGAGGGTCGTCGAGGGTCGCCGAGTGGTAGAGGAGAAACCCTAAATAGAAAGATCGTCGGTGTCGGACACTACATCCATGTCCCACAAGTGGCGCGGGCTTCGACGCCCACGTCACTTGTGAGACGTGGATGTAGTGTCCGACACCGATGGCCACATGTATCTCACACCCACGATACTTGCTATTTAGGGTTTCCTCTACCGTTCGGTGACCCTGACCCTCGATGACCCAGGTTCCCGATAAAAAAAAGAGGAAGAAGAAGAAAAAAAGAGGAGAAGAAAGAATAGAGGAGTTCTTACTCCTCTATTCTTTCTTCTCCTCTTTTTTTTCTTCTTCCTCTTCTTTTTTTATCCTTGAAGCGTTGTCGAGGCCACCCCAAACCCTAGAGAAGAAGCGTCGAGGCCACCCCAAATCCTAGAGAAGCAGCGTCGAGGCCACTAATTAATATTAGTTCTATGTTTTTGCCACTAATATATCCATCTGTCATGTTTAAATAATAATGGCCATGTTGTCAATATTTGTAGAAACAATGGACACCGCCCGAGACGAAGTACAAGAAGAGTTGTTGGGGGACATAATCGCACGAGGAAGTGATGTCATCTACTCGTTGTTTCTCAACGACACCGATGGTCTGGAAGCAGCTGATTATGATGGCTCCGGTGACCTAATGCCGGTGCAAGAAGGAGACCGTGAGGACGGCTCTGGTGACCGAACCGAGTCCGGCTAGGTATATATATTAGCTAATTGATGCATTCATTGTTTTGGTATGTACACATATTAATTAAGTCTTTGTTCTTTTTTCTAACCCTCCAGATCAAGCACAACTTCGGTAAAGAGACGAGGCCCGAAGAAAAAGTTGAGCTTGGATGAAAAGTTTGAGATCATAGCAATCGCGCCCGACGGCCAACCGATTGAAACCCTCCGGACAAAGTGCGCATTTGTTGATCAGTGTGGGGTTTTGGTTAGGTACAAGATCCCGATCAGCATCCAGCAATGATTTAAGCCGGCTACAGAAGACCCTGAGGTGTCTTATATCAATGATATGCAGAAAAATGATCTTTGGACTGAGCTGAAGTCAAAGTTCACCCTACCGCCAGAGGATAATCCAGAGGAGCCAGTTAAAGAGCAATTAATCAAGTCTTTTGCTCTTAAGAGGATGGCAGAACTATTCAGGAGGTGGAAGAAAGAGCTGTATAAGTTTGTCGAAAATAATGAGACACCAGAATTCAAGGGCAGATATGAGAAGATAAGAGATCACTGGCCCGCATTTGTGGCCCACAAGACATCGGAAAAGAGTAAGAAGATGTTGGTGAAAAACAAGCAAAATGCTGTGAAGAAGAAGCATCACCATCGCACGGGGTCAGGCGGCTACCTCGTAGCCCGGCCTAAGTGGGCCAAGACTGAGAATGATCTGGTTGATAAAGGGATCGAACTAGAGACAATTAACTGGCCAGACCGTTGCCGGACTTGGTTCTTCGGGGCTGGCGGAACCTTGGACGCTGTACCAGGGAAGTGCATTTGGACGAACGATCAAATGGACATACCAGTCAGGAAGCTTCAGCACTATATCGAAGCAGCGCAGCAAGGATGTTCTTTCCAGATAGAGAGAACGACAAGCTCACAATGGCCCTCGGGAATCCTGAGCACCCTGGACGGACACGAGGCATGCCAGGCTCCATTCCGTGGAAGGTTGGGTTTCCGGACGCAGGCGGTTACAAATCCCAGGAGAGGAGGAAAAAAGTGCAGCGGACCCAAATGCAGGCGCTGCAAGCAAGGGTACAAGCGATAGAGGAACGAGAAGAAAATCGCAGAAAACATACTGCCGAAGCTTCCCCCGAAGCTACCCCGCCATCTCAGCGGAGAAGCAGCGTGGCTTCCACCGAGCTGCTTCAGCCGGAGCATGCCTTGACGGCTCCTGCTAGCTATCCCGTGGATGCTATCATGGAGTCTCAAAATTGCCACCTTATGACGTAATGGATGAATTTGAAGGTCAAGGCGGCTGTTGGCTCTGTTTATCCTACTGAACCCGACGCAACTTTTCACTACCGGCCGATTCCAGAAGGATATGCTAGGGTGATGGTGGATGAAATAACGGAGGGATTTGAGGACCTCCAGCTTGACTACCCTACCGGTGAAGGGGAGACTAGGCTGGGGTCTGCTCTGAAGATTCCATGCCTATGGCGGAAGGAGTTCATCAACCTTCCCAAGTCAGGCCACTCCGCCTCCTCCACCGCCTCCTCCTCCGGTGAGTCAAGGCACTCTGCCTCCTCCACCGCCTCCTCCTCCGGCGAGTGACGATCAGGGCACTCGACTGGCTCCTTCTCCAGCGCGTGGCGGCACTCCGCCTCCTTCTCCGCCTGCGCCGACGCGCCCGAGCAGCCAGCCTCCTCCTTCTCCGCCTCATCAGCAAGGGCGGAAGAGACCTGCCGCCGCTTCGGCTGCTCCGGCGCGTTGTAGTCCTTCTCCTCCACCTCGTAAGCAGGTAAAGAAGACAACGTCTTCGTCTGCTCGGCCGGCGTCTAGCAGTACAGCCAGAGGTGGGAGGACATACAAATTCGGTCCTTCTCTGAAGACTCCAGAGAAGTTACCATACGAGAGGACCCCGGAGGAGAACACCGAGATCGCACGAACCGAAGTGGATGACTGGTTTTAAGGGTTGAAAGCAAAGAGACATCCACTTCCGGAGGTGAAGGTAGATCCGATGAAAGCGAAGCGCACTCTGGCTGCCCTGACAAAACCACCCAAGTCTCCGCCGAAAGGAAACTATGAGCGCATTATTGGAAAGGAATTTGCCGAAGCGGAGCGGTCGGGAAGTACTGTCAGTGATCAAAGGCTGAAAGAATGACGAGCTGGGAAACAAATTGCCCAGCTCGGCGAACAAGCGAAGCAATCGTGCCCCCCGCTCAAGGTGCCTAGCGACAATGTCGCTAATGATCTGAGGATGGTGCCCAGTTATAGCAATCTTGCCGATTACCTGCCCGACGATGTACATTATGAGTCCATGGAGGTGCAGATACAAAGATACAAGTATGGGAAGCCTCTCGTCAAAGATGAAAGATCTCTATCAACGATGATGCGAAGATTGCATGATTGGTACTTGAAAATCTGCAGAGACTCTGGGGGGAGGAGTACTTTGTATGTGAAAGTTAAAAAGGAGCATGACCTCGTTGGAATTGAACTGTTGCCTGTTCCATTTGAGGAGTTCTTTTAGTTTTTCAATCAATTGGCCCTCGGTAAAACAACGGTCGCCTGCTACTGTCTGTAAGTAGTACTACTTCTATCATTAAGTCTCTTTATATAGCTCAGCTCTTTCATTGCATGTATTTATAATCATCCTCACTATATTATGCAGATTGAAGATCGCCGAATTGAAGAAAAGACAAGTCGGTGATATTGGGTTCATTAACACATATCTCATAGATGCAACTCAGGTTAAATTTCATGCCACAGCTACTGAGGCCAACTTGCTACGATCATTGGTAATAAATGAAAACAAAGATATCGTACTCTTTCCTTACAACTTCAAGTGAGTGTTACTGTCTTGTGCGTATTCGGTTTCCCTTATATATTAGTCAAGGTTATAGTAATGTAATTGATGAGTTATGCATGCGTGTGCAGTTTCCACTATATTCTCCTAGAGATTAAGCTTGAGCAGGGACTAGTAACCGTCTTAGACTCAAGACGAAAAGATCCCCAGGACTATGCAGACATGACTCAAATACTCGAGAAGTAAGTTAAATCGATCATTATCCACCATATCAGCAACTTTGTTCATTTCCTGATATATCAAGTAATTGTTTTCTTTGTCCGGCAGGGTTTGGAGAAAATTCACCAGAAAAGCTCCGGGACTGCCGAAGGAGCTGCAATTTAGACACCCGAAAATAAGTACTATAGTAGCATGTTCCGCGCATCTACTAGTGATTCAAGCGCTAGTTTCATAAATACCATTTGGCATTCTTGCTTATCAGTTTGATTGACCTCTATTTCTTGTAAAGTGGTTGTGGAAGGAACAAGGGAATGATTTCTGTGGATACTACGTTTGCGAGTCCATCCGCCACACGACCTGTGAGCGGGGCTACACTGACGAACAATATGAAGTACGTAAATAACAGCATTCACAATTTTATTTTATTACCATCATTTGTGTTGAGTTTCATTCATTCATATATATATGTATTGACCCCCTTGTTTAAATAGATGTTTCGAAAGAGGGATGAACTCCTAGCACCAGCTCACATGCGAGCAATTCAAGAGGAATTGGCGGCATTCTTTCTTGACCACGTGATCCCTGAAGACGGAGAATACTATGTGGACCCTGAGTCCATATGATTATATTTGTAAGAGATAATTATTGTATATATGTAGTCGGTAGTGTCGGATAGATATACGAGAACTTGTTATTCGACCAATCTTTCAGAGAAGGAGAGGTGGTCAATATCACTTCTCTCTGTATGAATATATGTTCATGACGATCTTCTGTTTCCTTCGTTTGCTTACTAGCTAGCTAGCGTGTCTAGTCCTCTCTATACATATGTATAGTACGTAGCGTCGACCAAGCACGGACATAAGAGAGGACACTTCTCTCTATTAATTATAGCTAGCTACCACAATATATGAAACACCTAAATTAACCCCCCAAAACCCCCAACCCCCCCCCCCCTTCAAAAAAAAACAAAAACTCCAGCCACAGAAATGCTGACGCGTGGATGCCTATTGGTCCCGGTTGGTGCCACCAACCGGGACCAAAGGGTCTCCTGCCTGGGCTCCGCGCATAGGCCACGTGGAGGCCCATCTGTCCCGGTTCTGGATTGAACCGGGACTAAAGGGATAGGGCATTAGTACCGACCCTTTTTCTACCAGTGTGACTATCATGATGTAGCGAGAGCTGGTCAGCTGTTTGAGAGGTTTCAAATCCTTAGAGATTTTTTCCGCTTTATGCGAGGAATCGGTTTTTACCCGATCAGGCATGTATAGCGCCCCTAGCTCGGTCTTCCGAATACCAGGGGCTTCGCCAAGATTCTTATTGTCAAACCCCCATGGCTATGTGAGGGCGATAAAAGCCGTATAGTCCGATTGCCTTGTTCGCTGCGCTAAACACCTCCTTTAAGGAGCAGAATGTGGAGTAAATAGTGTTTAGATTTATCCCGAACACCCTCGTAGTATCTGCATGGGGACAGAAGCCGACGACTGGTTAGCCCTCAGATTACATAAACGGCCGCACAGGAGGTAATATTTTAAGAGTCACAAACATTATATTACATAACGACCTTGTTTCATGGTTACAAGACAGGATAACATTAATGTTTTCAAGGGAATATAACATCCTTCGCACATTGCTTCGCCACAAGGCGGGGTCCCTCCAGGACACCATCAAAATATAGCTCGGGTCAGCGGTGCTCCTTGCCCTCAGGCGGCCCTTCGGTCATCAGCTTCTTGGCATCCATCTTCACCCAGTGCGTCTTGATGCGGGCGAAGGACATCTGTGCACCTTCAATGCAGACCGACCGCTTTATGACTTCAAGCCGTGGGCAGGCACTAACAAGCTGCTGGGCAATGGCTCAGTAGGCCATAGCCGGACAATTAGGTCCTTCATGGCTAGTTCGGCCGCCTTGTGTAGCTCGATGAGCTATTTCACCTGGTCGCTGAAGGGCACCGGATGTTCTGGTCCAAAGTATTGAGACCAGAACAATTTCTCCAAAGAACTCCTTTCTTCGGCTCGATAGAACTCGGCAGCATCCGATATGCTGCGCGGCAAATCCGTAAATGCCCCTGGAGAGCTCCAAATCCGGGTAAGTAAAAGGAACTTTTGCTTCATAGACTTGTTTGCATAATGAAAGCCTTACCCACCGCGATGTTTTTGGCCGCGTGCATTTCCTAGACGGCGCTCTAGGCTTCGGCTCTGGCATCCCATGCGCTCTGGCGGGCCTTCACAAGTTCGTACGCTTGCGTCTTAGAATCATGCTCTAATGACTCGTACTTCTTGATGGCGTCCTGGAGCTCTTGTTGGACCTCGTCAACTAGGTCCTCGTGCTTCTTGCGTGCGACGCGCTCCTTGGCCGCTTTGTCCTTGGCCTCGGCCAATGCCTTCTTGAGGGCCGCCACCTCGATCGTGGCCCCTAACAAAGTCCATGATGCTTTAGTCTGCACTAAACATTCATTCTTCCTAAAACTGCTCACAGGTTACTGCATACCTTGGCTATCCTCCAGCTGCTTTTTTACAAGGCCGAGCTCTTTGTTGGCCCGCTCCAGGCTCTGCTTCAGGCCGGTGACCTCCGCAGTATGAGCGGCAGCGGCTAGCAGCGACACCTGCTTATTCACATAGACATATTATGTTAGACTCCTACAAAAATCATTTTGATCCTCTATTCGGTTCTTTCTTTCTGAACACCGAATAGAGCATCAGGGGCTACTGTCTACATTGTGATATTCTTTCTATAATTATTACCTCAAAGCCTGTTAAAAGGCTAGCGCAGGCCTTGGTCAGTCCGCTTTTGGCCGACTGAACCTTCTCGATCACCGTACCCATAAGGGCACGGTGTTCGTCCACGATGGAGGCGCCTCGCAGCGCTTCCAGCAGATGATCCGGTGCCTCTGGTTGGACAGAGTTCACCGGCGGAACAGGCACACCTCCTCCTTTCGGGGAAGGCCGTTCGCCGAACTCCAGAGCCGTGTTGGTCTCCGGAAGGGTATCCGGCTGAGTGCCGAATGGAACTTGGCCCCCATCACCAGTCCCCATGGGGTTTTTTCGCCCACGTGTCCGTCGGTCGAGGAGTCATCCTTGGGCGCCACCCTGACGATCTGCGGAACCTTCCCCCAGCCTGGGACGGTCCTTTGGGACTCCACCTCGTCATCACCCTTGGGCGAGACAGAGTGAGCGGGCGGCGGTGACATGTTAGCCATCTCCTTTGAGTCTAGCGAACCCTCTGTTGAGGATCGTGGGGAGCTATCGCGGGCCGGACTACAATGGCACAATTTAAACATATTAATATTATAAAGCGGAAAGGTCGGGCATCTGATGTGTATAAGATTTGGGGCACTTACGAGGCGGCCCGAGGCTTGGTCCGGGGCATTCGCTCCGGACTGCTATCGACATCCCACGTGGAGTTGTTCGCAAGGGAGCCCTTCCCCCTCTTGGGCGCCATTGCCTCCAGATTTGTGGCGGCCCCCCTTTTCTTCCTTCCCCCCACAAGGGGGGAACCACTTTCTTCCTCCTCCTCACCGTCGTCTTAGGCGACCGAGGAGTCAGTCTCGTCTTCGGACAACACGTCCGAAGCACCCTTTCGGCTAAGGCCACTCCTGGTCCCTTTGGCCGTCTTCTTAGCCTTCTTCTCTGGCACATCATAAGGCGCCGGAGACAGCATCTTCGTCAGGAGTGGGGTTTCTTCATCTTCGGGTAGTGGAGCTGGACAATTAATCGATCCCGCTATGTCGGTCCAGGCCTAAAAAGAAATTGAGAGGAAGGCTTAGACTCCTTCCTCAAAATGTGCCAGCAAATGCTATACCTTGAAAACATGAAAAAACTTACCGAATTAGCCTGGCGCTTTAAGCTAAGACCACGATCCTCGGTCGTAGGCGGTGGGGTCTCGCCAGCCTTAAAGAGCACTTTCCAGATGTCTTCGTGTGTCATTCCGAAGAGCTCTAGCAGCGTCTGGTGCTTGGCCGGATCGAACTCCCACAAATAGCAGGTCCGGCATTGGCACGGAAGGATCCGGCGGATGAGCATAACCTGGCTCGCGTTGACAAGTTTGATCTTCTTAGTTATCATGTTCTGGATGCACGTCTAGAGCACAGTCAGCTCGTTCGAAGAACCCCAGGTTAGGCCCTTCTCTTGCAAGGAGGTGAGCTGCATCGGAACTCCGGATCGGAATTCAGGGGCCGCCGCCCAGTTGGTATCGCGCGGCTCGGTGATGTAAAACCACCCCGACTACCACCCCTTCACCGTCTCCACAAAGTAGCCTTAGAGCCAGGTGACATTGGGCATCTTGCCCACCATGGCACCTCCGCCCTCTGCTCGTTGACCGCTCACCACCTTCGGCTTCACATTGAAGGTCTTCAGCCACAGGCCAAAGTGAGGTGGGATGCAGAGAAAGGCCTCGCACATGACTATAAATGTCGAGATGTTAAGGATAAAGTTGGGGGACAGATCATGGAAGTCTAGTGCATAGTATAACATCAGTCTGCGGACGAACAGGTGGAGAGGGAATCCCAGCCCGCGAACGAAATGCACGAGGAACACCACCCTCTCATGGGGCTCAGGGGTAGGGACGATCTGTCCCTTGGTCGGGAGTCTATGAACGATCTCCTTGGCCAAGTATCCGGCCTCTCGGAGTTCCTTGATATCTCTCTTCTTAACGGAGGAGGCCATCCATTTGCCTCCAACTCCGGATTCGGACATGGTTGGAGTGTTTTCTCGGGCGAGGAAAGCTAGAGCTAGTGCGCTAGAGCTCAGGAATGGATGGGCGGAGGAAGGAGAAGGCGTAGGTGAATGAGGAATAATCCTTATCCCCTTATATAGGCCGCAAATGTCAAACGCCTCCCCCCTCGCCCTAAAACTCGCCTATTCCCAAGGATTGTGTAAACGGCGCGGTTGAGTTACCCACGCCTGTGTCGATAAGAATCCCACAATAAGGGGACACGATCTCTCCTTTGACAAGATGTGCCAATGACAACCGCGTCTCAGAAAGTGGAATGGCAGATGAAAAACGGTTCGAAAATACGACCAAACAGATATGACATCATCAGCGGATTGGAATCGCGTAAGATTATATTCTCTCTGCGGTTGTGTGTGGTGTGTAACAGGTCCGGATATGATCATCGCGTCCGGAGACTATCTTGGAGTTCGGAAAAGGGAACCCGCCTTGCAATGCCGAAGACAAATCTGCGCGCCGGACTCCTCGTCATTGAAGCCAGGTTTAGGGGCTACTGAGGGAGTCCTGGACTAAGGGGTCCTCCGGCGTCCGGTCTGTTAGCCATGGGCCGGACTGGTGGGCTGTGAAGATGTGATACATCTCCAACGTATTTATAATTTTTGATTGCTCCATGCTATATTATCTATTGTTTTGGACCGTATTGGGCTTTATTTTCCACTTTTATATTATTTTTGGGACTAACCTATTAACCGGAGGCCTAGCCCAGAATTGCTGTTTTTTGCCTATTTTAGTGTTTCGAAGAAACGGAATATCAAACGGAGTCCAAACAGAATAAAACCTTTTGGAACGTGATTTTCTCACCGAATATGATCCAGGAGACTTGGACCCCACATCAAGAAAGAAGGGAGGTGGCCACAAGGGTGGGGGCGCGCCCACCCCCCTAGGGCGCGCCCCCTGCCTCGTGGGCCCCCCGTTGCTCCACCGACGTACTCCTTCCTCCTATATATACCTACGTACCCCCAAACGATCAGATACAGCGCCAAAAACCTAATTCCACCGCCGCACCTTTCTGTGTCCACGAGATCCCATCTTGGGGCCTATTCTGGAGCTGCGCCGGAGGGGAATCCACCACGGAGGGCTTCTACATCATCACCATAGCCCCTCTGATGAAGTGTGAGTATATTACCTCAGACCTTTGGGTCCATAGTTAGTAGCTAGATGGCTTCTTCTCTCTTTTTGGATCTCAATACAATGTTCTCCCCCTATCTCGTGGAGATTTATTCGATGTAATCTTCTTTTTGCGGTGTGTTTGTTGAGACCGATGAATTGTGGGTTTATGATCAAGATTATCTATGAACAGTATTTGAATCTTCTCTGAATTTTTTATGTATGATTTGTTATCTTTGCAAGTCTCTTCGAATTATCAGTTTGGTTTGGCCTACTAGATTGGTTTTTCTTGCAATGGGAGAAGTGCTTAGCTTTGGGTTCAATCTTGCGGTGTCCTTTCCCAGTGACAGTAGGGGTAGCAAACCACGTATTGTATTGTTGCCATCGAGGATAACAAGATGGGGTATTTATCATATTGCATGAATTTATCCCTCTACATCATGTCATCTTGCTTAAGGCGTTACTCTGTTTTCTTGAACTTAATACTCTAGATGCGTGCTGGATAGCGGTCGATGAGTGGAGTAATAGTAGTAGATGCAGGCAGGAGTCGGTCTACTTGTCTCGGACGTGATGCCTATATACATGATCATGCCTAGATATTCTCATAACTATGCTCAATTCTGTCAATTACTCAAGAGTAATTGGTTCACCCACCGTAAAATACTTCTGCTCTTGAGAGAAGCCACTAGTGAAACGAATGGCCCTCGGGTCTATTCTCATCATATTAATCTTCCATCACTTTAATATTGCTTTACTTTTTACTTTGCTTTTTCTTTTACTTTGCATCTTTATACCAAAAATACCAAAAATATTATCTATCATCTCTATCAGATCTCACTCTCGTAAGTGACCATGAAGGGATTGACAACCCCTATTCGCGTTGGTTGCGAGGATTTATTTGCTTTGTGTAGCTACGAGGGACTCGCGCGTAGCCTCCTACTGGATTGATAAGTTGGTTCTCAAAAACCGAGGGAAATACTTACGCTACTTTGCTGCATCATCCTTTCCTTTTCGGGGAATTCCAACACAATGCTCAAGAGGTAGCAAGAAGGATTTCTGGTGCCATTGCCGGGGAGTCTACGCAAAAGTCAACATACCAAGTACCCATCACAATCCCTTATCTCCCGCATTACATTATTTTCCATTTGCCTCTCGTTTTCCTCTCCCCCGCTTCACCCTTGCCGTTTTATTCGCCCTCTCTTTTCGTTTTCCTTGATGTCTTACTTGGCTCGTTTGCTCATTTGGTTGAAATAGTTGAGTATTTATTCCTAAACAGAGAAGGCAATATCTATGGATTCTCATCCGCTTGCCAATCTTTCTAAATGATCCAATTATGATGAACCAATTCCTAGTGATTTGGATGCACTAGATTATCTTTATAAGGTTTTGCCTGAAATCCATGGAGTGACTCACGATAGATCTTTGAATAAAAAGTATGATTGCAATGATTTTATTATAAATTATTTTCATGTCAATTGCGCTAATAAGATGCAAAACCCTAAGCTTGGGGATGCTAGCTTTGCTATGTCTACTACTTGTTGCAATGATCATGATTGGGGAGATTCTTCTTATGATCTTGAAAATTTATTTAAGCCCCATGATGAATATAAGATTGATAATAGTGTTTGCAATAATATTGAAAGTGGATTTGGAAGAGTGTCAACTTTAGATCCCACATATTTGGATAACATTCAATCTTATGAAATTTTTGATAAAAGTGGGCTTGGAGAAATCATGACTTTAGTTAATGATAATCCCACTATTTTGGAAGAGTGTCAACTTCGCATGCATGTGGATCGTGTTGAGAATATGTTATGTGATAGCTATATTGTTGAATTTTCTTATGATCCTACATGTAATTATCATGAGAGAGGAAAATATGGTTATATAAATTTTCATATTACTAAATTACCTCTCGTTATGTTGAGATTGCTATTGTTCCTTTCCGCTTCCTTGCATATGCTAGTTTTTGCTTCCTACGATAATTTTTTGCCTATAATATGCCCATGCATAGGAAGTATGTTAGACTTAAGTGTGTTTGTCACATGTTTTATGATGCTCTCTTTGTGCCTCAATTCTTGTCTTTCTTGTGAGCATCATTGAAATCTCAATGCCTTGCTAAAAAGGCTTTAAAGAAAAGCGCTTGTTGGGAGACAACCCAATATTTTTCCTTGTTGATTAGTAATAAATATTTGTTATAGCTTCTGGTTAGATGTGTTTCTATGTTTTAATTAGTGTTTGTGCCAAGTTAAACCTATAGAATCTTCTTGGATGATAGTTATTTGATCTTGCTGTAATTTCTAGAAACTTTTTGTTCACGAAAACAATTGTTAAAAATCACCAGAACGTGATAAAATAGTGATTCCAATTGCTGCTGATCAATAAACAAATTGCCTAGGTCGTCCTATTTTGGCTGATGTTCGGAGTGTGCAGTTAAATGCAAGGTTAATTATAATAAAGCAAACACATTTTTATAAAATTCCTAAATGATTTAAAACAGAAAAGAAAATAAATAAAAAGAAAAGAAACTACAAAAACAGAAAACAAACAAAAAAAGGAAAAAGAGAGAAAGGCCCCCGCTGGGCTTCGGCCCAGCAGGCTGGCCCATTCGGCCACAGGCCGAACCGGCCACCCCCTCCCCTTATCCGCTCACTCCCTTATCCCCTCGCAACGCAAACCCTAACTCCCCACCACGCACTCCCTTCCCCACTCGCCCCCCCCCCCACTCACCCGATCTAGATCAGGATCGGGGCGACCACGCCCCCGCCCCCGTTGACTCATCGCCCCTCCTCTCCCTCTCGCGACGCCTTGCCCACACCCCGTCCCCGGACCCCCACCATCACCGCGCGCCCGCGCCGTCCCGCACCCGACACGCCCGCGACCGTGCCCCGACGCCCAGCGCTCACCATCACCCGGGACCACCTCGCCTGACGCCATCGTCTTCGTCCTCTCCGTCACCGAACCGCCGCCCTACGCCATACATCGCAGGAGCTCCTCCTCGCCGATCTGCTTCCTCGCCGACGTCGTCGTCTCCGTCGCCCTCCTCGCGCCCCCCGCTACCCCGATCCCAACTCCCCACCGTGAGCCGCCGCCTTCTCTCTCCTCTCTGGCCCCTCTCCGCGCCCGCTCACCGCACTCCCGCACCACCGCCTAGCGAGGCCCCGGTTCCCCTCGTACCCACGCACGCCCGCACCCGTCGCGAGCCATTGCTCGCTCGCGCTTTTCGTGCCGTCCCGCTTCTTCCTCGCCCAGCTCGCGTCGCACCCCCTGCTTCAGCTGCTCTGCTCCGCCTGCGCATGCGCTCGTGTCCCCTGTCCCCGTGCGCCGCGCCGCCTCATTCCTACTTTGCCTGTACGCCGCGCGCGCGCCCGCGCCCAGCGGCCTCCTCCATCCCGGCCAGCGTCCAGGGCCAGCCAGGCTGCGCCAGATCCTGGCGCCCATCGCCCGCTGCCCGCAACCGCGCTCGTGCCCATTAGCCCGACCGCTAAGGCCTCTGGCCACTGACCACCGGGGCCCGACCCCCCTTTTTTTAGAACGAAAAAATGCAGAAAAGGAATAATAAAAAGAATAAATAATTAATAATTAATAAATAGAAAATAAAATGAATATATTATTAATTAATTAATTAATTAGAGAATTAATTAACTTAATTAACCTGTGTTAGTTAATCTAATTAACTAGCTACTCTAATTAATTTGTAGTTAGTTATACAGTCTATGACAGACGGGACCCACCCGTTAGTTTGACCAGTCAACTGACTGGTTGACTGCTGACATCACCGTGACATCATGCTGATGCAGTAAGCCTATTTTTGGTTTAAATTAAATCTGTTAAATCCTGAAAATGATTAAATCCTTTTTAAATTAATAAAATAAACCGTAGCTCAGATGGAAAAACTTTGTACATGAAAGTTGCTCAGAACGACGACACCCCTAACATATCAAACTTGCAACTTTCCCCCTCGGGCTCCTCTGCCCGAAAACGCGAAACACCGGGGATACTTTCCCAGATGTTTCCCCCCTTCACCAGTATCACTTACTACCGCGTTAGATCACCTATAGCACCGCGTTTGTCATGTTATGCTTTGATTGCTCTGTTATTTATTGTGTTCCCCCTTCGTTACTTTTTTTGGTAGACCCCGAGACCGCTGCCGGTACCCCTGTGATCGACTACAGTGTTGACGACCCCTTCTTGCCAGAGCAACCAGGCAAGCCCCCCCCCCCCTTGATCACCAGATATCGCATGTTCCTCTCTACTACTTGCATTAGAGTAGTGTAGCATGTTACTGCTTTCGGTTAATCCTATTCTACTGCATAGCATGTCATTGTTGCTACAGTTGTTACCCTTACCTGCTATCCTACTGCTTAGTATAGGATGCTAGTGCTCCATCAGTGGCCCTACACTCTTGTCCGTCTGTCATGCTATACTACTGGGTAGTGATCACTTCGGGAGGTGATCACGGGCATATACTATATACTTTACACTGTTACCTTACCTGTGATACCGTTTGGAGATGGGGGCTGAAGGGGCAGGTGGCTCCATCCTGGTAGAGGTGGGCCTGGGTTCCCGACGGCCCCGAACTGTTACTTTGTGGTGGAGCAACAGGGCAGGTTGAGACCACCTAGGAGAGAGGTGGGCCTGGCCCTGGTCGGCGTTCGCGGATACTTAACACGCTTAACGAGATCTTGGTATTTGATCTGAGTCTGGCCATTTGGTCTATACGCATAAACCAACTATGTGGGAAAGATATGGGCACTCGGTGTCGTGGTATCAACCGAAGCCTTCGTGACGTCAGCGACTGAGCGGCGCACGCCGGATTGGAACGTAAGCCTCCTCTTGTATTAAGGGGGCTAGTTCTGCTTCCGGCCGCCCACGCAACATGCAGGTGTGCTAAGGGCGATGGGCCCAGACCCTTGTGCGCTTAGGTTTAGACCGGCGTGCTGACCTCTCTGTTGTGCCTAGGTAGGGCTGCGACGTGTTGATCTTCCGCGACCGGGCATGACCCTGAAAAGTGTGTCCGGCCAAATGGGATCAAGCATGTTGGGTTATGTGGTGCACCCCTGCAGGGAAGTTAATCTATTCGAATAGCCGTGATCTTCGGTAATAGGACGACTTGGAGTTGTACCCTGACCTTATGACAACTAGAACCGGATATTTAATAAATCACACCCTTCCAAATGCCAGATACAACCCGGTGATCGCTCTCTAATAGGGTGATGAGGAGGGGATCACTGGTTAGGATTATGCTATGCGATGCTACTTGGAGGACTTCAGTCTACTCTCTTCTACATGCTGCAAGACGGAGGCTACCAGAAGCGTAGTCTTCGACAGGATTAGCTATCCCCCTCTTATTCTGGCATTCTGCAGTTCAGTCCACTGATATGGCCCTTAACACATATACCCATGCATATGTAGTGTAGCTCCTTGCTTGCGAATACTTTGGATGTGTACTGACAGTTGCTTTGTTCCCCCTTTTCCCCTTTTCTTTACTCGATTGCTGCGACCAGACGATGGAGTCCAGGATCCAGACGCCACCGTCGACGACGACTCCTACTACACTGGAGGTGCCTACTACTATGTGCAGCCCTCTGACGACGACCAGGAGTAGTTAGGAGGATCCCAGGCAGGAGGCCTGTGCCTCGTTCGATATGTATCCCTGTTTGTGCTAGCCATCTTATGGCAACTTGTTTAACTTATGTCTGTACTCACATGTTGTTGCTTCCGCTGACTCGTCTATGATCGAGCACTTGTATTCGATCCCTCGAGGCCCCTGGCTTGTATTATGATGCTTGTATGACTTATTTATGTTTTAGAGTTGTGTTGTGATATCTTCGCGTGAGTCCCTGATCTTGATCGTACATGTTTGCGTGCATGATTAGTGTACGATTGAATCGGGGGCGTCACAACTCTATCTGCTTCACTTATATCGTTTGAGCTATATAGTTTTGCTCTAGTGCTTCACTTATATCTTTTAGAGCACGGTGGTGGATTTGTTTTATAGAAACTATTGATCTCTCATTCTTCACTTAGATTATTTTGAGAGTCTTAAATAGCATGGTAATTTGCTTAAACAATCCTAATATGCTTGGTATTCAAGGTTTGTAAAACTTTCTTTTGAGTGCGTTGAATGCTAAGAGAAGTTTGATGCTTGATAATTGTTTTGAGATATGAAGATGGTGATATTAGAGTCATGCTAGTTGAGTAGTTGTGAATTTGAGAAATACTTGTGTTAAAGTTTGTGATTCCCGTAGCATGCATGTATGGTGAACCGTCATGTGATGAAGTCGGAGCATGATTTATTTATTGATTGTCTTCCTTATGAGTGGCGGTCGGGGACGAGCAATGGTATTTTCCTACCAATCTATCCCCCTAAGAGCATGCACATAATACTTTGCTTTGATAACTTCTAGATTTTTGCAATAAGTATATGAGTTCTTTATGACTAATGTTGAGTCCATGGATTATACGCACTCTCACCCTTCTACCATTGCTAGTCTCTCTAATACCCCGCACCTTTAGCCGGTATCATACACCCACCATATACCTTCCTCAAAACAGCCACCATACCTACATATCATGGCATTTCCATAGCCATTCCGAGATATATTGCCATGCAACTTTCCACCGTTCCGTTTATTATGACACGCTCCATCATTGTAATATTGCTAGCATGATCATGTAGTTGACATCGTATTTGTGGCAAAGCCACCGTTCATAATTCTTTCATACATGTCACTCTTGATTCATTGCATATCCCGGTACACCGCCGGAGGCATTCATATAGAGTCATATTTTGTTCTAAGTATCGAGTTGTAATTGTTGAGTTGTAAGAAAAATAAAAGTGTGATTATCATCATTTTAGAGCATTGTCCCAAGTGAGGAAAGGATGATGGAGACTATGATTCCCCCACAAGTCGGGATGAGACTCCAGACGAAAAAAAATAAAAAAAGAGGCCATAAAAAAGGAGAAAAGGCCCAAATAAAAAATGAGAGAAAAAGAGAGAAGGGACAATGTTACTATCCTTTTACCACACTTGTGCTTCAAAGTAGCACCATGATCTTCATGATAGTGAGTCTCTCATTTTGTCACTTTCATATACTAGTGGGAATTTTTCATTATAGAACTTGGCTTTTATATTCCAATGATGGGCTTCCTCAAAATGCCCTAGGTCTTCGTGAGCAAGTGAGTTGGATGCACACCCACTTAGTTTCTTTTTGTTGAGCTTTCATATACTTATAGCTCTAGTGCATCCATTGCATGGCAATCCCTACTCACTCACATTGATATCTATCGATGGGCATCTCCATAGCTCGTTGATACGCCTAGTTGATGTGAGACTATCTTCCCCTCTTTTTGTCTTCTCCACAACCACCATTTTATTCCACATATAGTGCAATATCCATGGCTCACGCTCATGTATTGCGTGAAGATTGAAAAAGTTTTGAAAATGTCAAAAGTAGGAAACAATTGCTTGGCTTGTCATCTGGGTTGTGCATGATTAAAATACTTTGTGTGGTGAAGATAGAGCATAGCCAGACTATATGATTTTGTAGGGATAACTTTCTTTGGCCATGTTATTTTGAGAAGAAATAATTGCTTAGTTAGTATGCTTGAAGTATTATTATTTTTATGTCAATATGAACTTTTGTCTTGAATCTTTTGGATCTAAATATTCATAACACAAATAAGAAGAATTACATTGAAATTATTCCATGTAGCACTCCGCATCAAAAATTCTTTCTTTTATCATTTACCTACTCGAGGACGAGCAGGAATTGAGCATGGGGATGCCTGATACGTCTCCAACGTATCTATAATTTTTGATTGCTCCATGCTATATTATCTACTGTTTTGGACCATTTTAGGCTTTATTTTCCACTTTTATATTATTTTTGGAACTAACCTATTAACCAGAGGCCCAGCCCAGAATTGTTGTTTTTTTGCCTATTTTAGTGTTTCGAAGAAACGAAATATCAAACGGAGTCCAAACGGAATGAAACCTCCGGGGACGTGATTTTCTCACCGAATATGATCCAGGAGACTTGGAACCCATGTCAAGAAAGAAGGGAGGTGGCGACGAGGGTGGGGGGCGCGCCCACCCCCCTAGGGCACGCCCCCTGCCTCGTGGGCCCCCCGTTGCTCCACCGACGTACTCCTTCCTCCTATATATACCTACGTACCCCCAAACGATCAGATACAGAGCCAAAAACCTAATTCCACCGCCGCAACTTTCTGTATCCACGAGATCCCATCTTGGGGCCTGTTCCGGAGCTCCGCCGGAAGGGGAATCCACCACGGAGGGCTTCCACATTATCACCATAGCCCCTCCGATGAAGTGTGAGTAGTTTACCTCACACCTTCGGGTCCATAGTTAGTAGCTAGATGGCTTATTCTCTCCTTTTGGATCTCAATACAATGTTCTCCCCCTCTCTCATGGAGATTTATTCGATGTAATCTTCTTTTTGTGGTGTGTTTGTTGAGACCGATGAATTGTGGGTTTATGATCAAGATTATCTATGAACAATATTCGAATCTTCTCTGAATTATTTTATGTATGATTGGTTATCTTTGCAAGTTTCTTCAAATTATCAGTTTGGTTTGGCCTAGTAGATTGGTTTTTCTTGCAATGGGAGAAGTGCTTAGCTTTGGGTTCAATCTTGCGGTGTCCTTTCCCAGTGACAGTAGGGGCAGCAAGGCACGTATTGTATTGTTGCCATCGAGGATAACAAGATGGTGTATTTATCATATTGCATGAATTTATCCCTCTAAATCATGTCATCTTGCTTAAGGCGTTACTCTATTTTCTTGAAGTTAATACTCTAGATGCATGCTGGATAGCGCTTGATGAGGGGAGTAATAGTAGTAGATGCAGGTAGGAGTCGGTCTACTTGCCTCGGACGTGATGCCTATATACATGATCATAACTAGATATTCTCATAACTATGCTCAATTATTTCAATTGCTCAACAGTAATTCGTTTACCCACCGTAAAATACTTATGCTCTTGAGAGAAGCCACTTGAAACCTATGGCCCCCGGGTCCATTCTCATCATATTAATCTTCCATCAATTTAATATTGCTTTACTTATTACTTTGCTTTTTATTTTACTTTGCATCTTTATACCAAAATACCAAAAATATTATCTATCATCTCTATCAGATCTCACTCTCGTAAGTGACCGTGAAGGGATTGACAACCCCTATTCGTGTTGGTTGCGAGGAGTTATTTGGTTTGTGTAGGTACAAGGGACTCACGCGTAGCCTCCTACTGGATTGATACCTTGTTTCTCAAAAACTGAGGGAAATACTTACGCTACTTTGCTGCATCATCCTTTCCTCTTCGGGGAAATCCAACGCAGTGCTCAAGAGGTAGCAAGATGTGAAGACCGAAGACCGCACCCGTGTCCGGATGGAACTCTCCTTGGCGTGGAAGGCAAGCTTGGCAACCGGATATGTAGATTCCTTTCTTTGTAACCGACCTTGTGTAACCCTAGATCCTCCCGGTGTCTATATAAACCGGAGGACTTAGTCCGGAAGGGGGGAGACTCATTACCATAGTCAACTGGCTAGACTTCTAGGGTTTAGCCATTACGATCTTGTGGTAGATCAACTCTTGTAATACTCTTATTCATCAAGATCAATCAAGCAGGAAGTAGGGCATTACCTCCATAGAGAGGGCCCGAACCTGGGTAAACCTCGTGTCCCCTGTCTCCTGTTACCATCGACCCTAGACGCACAGTTTGGGACCCCCTACCCGAGATCTGCTGGTTTTGACACCGACAACAGGCTCCAGCTGAAGCATCTCGGTGGAAGCCACGCTGCTTCTCCGCTGAGATGGCGGGTAGCTTTGGGGT
This sequence comes from Triticum aestivum, assembly GCF_018294505.1. Lineage (NCBI taxonomy): Eukaryota > Viridiplantae > Streptophyta > Magnoliopsida > Poales > Poaceae > Triticum > Triticum aestivum. The sequence continues at coordinate 633,675,858 of NC_057803.1, forward strand.
AGCTTCAGTAGGTCGCTTGCTGTGAACTACTTCTCGTTCCTCTAGCGCTTGTACCCTTGCGTCTAGTTTCTACAGTTGGGTATGCTCCATTTTCCTCCTCCTCTCCTGGCATTTGTAACCACTCGCGTCAGGAAACCTAGCACTCCACGGAACGGAGCCTGGCTCAGGATTCCCGAGGGCCATTGTGAGCTCGTCGTTCTCTATGTCTGGAATGAACGTCCCTTGCAGCGCTACGGCAATATAGTCCTGAAGCTTCGTGACGGGTATTTGCAGTTGCTCATTCGTCCAAACGCACTTCCTTGATACAGGGTCCATGGTTCCGCCAACCCTGAAGAACAAAGTCCAGCAATGGTCTGGCCAGTTTAATTTCTCTGGTCCGACCCCTTTATCAAGCAGGTCATTCTCAGCCTTGGCCCACAATTGCCGGGCTTTGAGGTAGCCACCTGACCCCGTGCGATGGTGATACTCCTTCTTCGCAGCATTTATCTAGTTTCTCGCTGACATCTTCTCACTCTTGTCCGATGTCTTGTGGGCCACAAATGCGTCCCAGTGATCTCTGATCTTCTCATATCGGCCGGTGAATTCTGGTGTCTTTTCTTGGTCGACAAACGATGTTTTCAGCTCATTCTTCCACCTAAGGAATAGATCTGCCATCTTCTTAAGAGCATGAGACTTGATCAATGGCTCTTTAACTGGCTTCTCCGGATCCTCCTCTGGTGGTAGGGTGAAATTTGCCTTCAGCATGGTCCAAAGATCATCTTTCTGCATATTGTTGACATAAGACACCTTAGGGTCTTCCTTCTTAGGCTTATACCATCGGTCGATGCTCGTCGGGATCTTGTCCCTAACAAGAACCCGCACTGAGCAGAAAATACTTCCTTGGTCTGGATGGGTTCAATCGGTTGGCCATCGCGCGCGATTACTGTGATCGTGACCCTTTCATCTGAGCACAACTTTTTCTTCGGGCCTCGTTTCTTTACCGAAGTTGTGCTCGATCCGGAGGGCTAGAAAAAATAAGAAAGACGAGAGTTAATATGTGTACATACCAAAACAATGAATGCATCAATTAGCTAGTGAGGACAGGCTAAATTAATGTATATACCTGGCCGGACTCTGTTCGGTCACCGGAGCCGTCATCACGGTCTTCTTCTTGCACCGGCATTCGGTCACCGGAGCCTGCTTCACCCTCTCCTTCCTCCTCCATTGTTTGATAACCGTAGCCTGCTACACCCTCTCCTTCTAGACCATTGGTTTCATTGAGATACGACATGACACCACCTCCGGCTGCGATTATGTCCCCCTACCCTATTCTGCGTCCTCGTCTCGGTCGTGCTCCATACTTTCTGCAAATATTACAACATGGCAATTATTATACAAACATGATAGATGGATATATTAGTGGCAAACTGATACGTCTCCAATGTATCTCTAATTTATGAAGTATTCATGCCATGTTTACTATAGTTTTATATGATTTTGGTATGATTTGATTAGAACTAACCCGGACTGACGCTGTTTTCAGCAGGACTACCATGGTGTTGTTTTTGTGCAGAAATAAAAGTTCTCGGAATGGGCTGAAAATCAACGAAGATTTTTTCAGGAAAATATGAAAAATACTGGAACAAAAATCTACTGGAGGGGAGTCACGGGGGCCCCACGAGGCTGGGGGGCGCGCCCACACCCCTGGGGCGTGCCCCCCTTCCTCGTGGACTCCCCGAGGGCCCCCCTGACGTGAAATCAACGCCAACTTCTCCTATAAATATAGAAACCATTGGGAATTAACCTAGATCGGAAGTTCCGCTGCCGCAAGCCTCTATAGCCACGAGAAATCAATCTAGGCCCTCTCTGCCACCCTACTGGAGGGGGCCATCATCACCGGTGGCCATGGAGGAGGATCCTGGAGAGGCCATCATCGCCATGAAGGCCAAGGACCAGAGGGAGAACCTCTCCCCATCCAGGGGGGAGGCCATGGAGTGACATCGGGAGGGGAATCATCGACGCGGTGATTGTCTTCATCAACATCACCATCATCATCACCATCCTCATCTCTTTTACGCGGTCCACTCTCCCACACCCCGCTGTAATCTCTACTTGAACATGGTGCTTTATGCCACATATTATGATGCAATGATGTGTTGCCATCCTATGATGTTTTGAGTAGATATCCTTTGTCTTTGGGTTGATTGATGACCTAGATTGGTATGAGTTGTATGTTTTATTTTGGTGTTGTCCTATGGTGCCCTCCGTGTCGTGCAAGCGTGAGGGATTCCCGCTGTAGGGTGTTGCAATGCATTCATGATTCGCTTATAGTGGGTTGCGTGAGTGACTGAAATATAAACCCGAGTAAGGGGGTTGTTGCGTATGGGATAAAGAGGACTTGATGCTTTAATGCTATGGTTGGGTTTTACCTTAATGATCTTTAGTAGTTGCGGATGCTTTCTAGAGTTCCAATCATAAGTCCATATGATCCATGAAGAGAATGTATGTTAGCTTGTGCCTCTCCCTCATATGAAATTGCAATAGTGATTACCGGTCTTGTTAACAATTTCCTAGGACAATTCCGCACACCGATCCACCATTATTCAACACTCGCTATTTATAATATTTGGTAATATATTCTAACTTTATGATAACAGCACCTACTTTTATATTTTAGCTCTGCTTTACCATGAAAAGTTATCCTCTTCATACCCACAACGTAGTTTTATTTCTTGTTTCTAGTTGGAAGCAAAAGTTCGGTGTACGTAGAGTCGTATCAGTGGCAGATAGGGCTTGAGAGAATATTGATCTTACCTTTAGCTCCTTGTGGGTTCGACACTCCATAGTTATCACTTCCACCTTTGGAAATTTCTATGATGATTCCCTGCACTTGGGGATTATCAAGCTCTTTTCTGGCGCCGTTGCCGGGGAGCAATAGCGTGGGGTTGATATTATCGTGTGTGCTTGTTTGCTTTCTTCACTAAGTAGATTTTGTTTTTCCTTTTTTTATTTCTGTTTAGTTGTGGGTGAAACATACAAAAAAATTTAAAAGAATTAAAATACAAAAAAATTACTTGCCTCTCATGCCTAAAATTTTTTCAAAAAAGAGAAGTGATTGGAAAGTTATGCATTGAAGAAGTGAGCGTCGACCTTGAGCACTTGTGTTCATGCTCATGGAAACAATGTAGAATTTTTCATGGAATTTTATCTGTAAATAATTATCTCCTTTTATATATCCAATGTATTATAAAAATAATGTGCCAAGCTTTGGTTTTAGTATGATTAGATTGCTTGCTTACTATGTGTAGAACAAAAACAGAAACTTTTGTTGTAGCGCGTGATTTTACATTTTTTTTACTAGAAGGTCAAATGGGTCTGAAACTTTTTGCACATTACTTCCGTACAAATTGTTCAAATTGTAAAATTTACTTCATAATTTTTGTAGTTACAGAAGTTTACTAAATCTCCAGATTACTACAGACTGTTCCGTTTTAGACAGATTCTGTTTTCTATGTGTTGATCGCTTATTTTGATGAATCTATGGGTAGTATCGGGAGGTATGAACCATGGTGAAGTTGGAATACAGTTGATATAGTTCTAATATGAAATTGGAATGAGTTTGAAACAGTACCTAAAGGTAGTGATTTGCTTTAGTATACTAACGGAACTCACAAAGTTTTTCTTAAGTTTTTGTGGATGAAGTCTTCGAAGAAGGATCAGTTACCAATGTGAGAAAAATAAAGAGAGGCAAGAGTTGAAGCTTGGGGATGCCCATGCCACCCCAAGTAAATATTTCAAGGATACTCAAGCATCTAAGCTTAGGGATGCCCCGGTTGGCATCCCATCTGTCTTCTTCAACAATTATCGGTATACCTGGGTTTTTGTTTTGTTCACATGACTTGTGTCCCTTGTGTTTTTTTTCTTTAAGAACCATCCTAGTATGAGATGTCCCTTCATCAATTTATAGAATACTTCTTGTGCTTCACTTATATCTTTTATGTATGATCTTATAGAATTAATCTTTGTGCTTCACTTAAATCTTTTGAGTATGGTTTTATAGAATGCTTCGTGTGCTTCACTTATACATTTTGAGCTTGGATGTTGGTTAGTCTATATTAATTGTAGAACTCCATGAACTTCTCTTATATATTTTGGAGTATGAAAAATACTATCATCTAAAGTGGGTTTGGAAGAGTGTCAACTTTAGGGATTAGTGATCCCACTATTCCGAATGAGAAGAATTTTGCTTATGTGGAGAGTAGAAAAATTTCTATGCTTATAGATCATGAAAAGAATGCTTTATGTGATGGTTTTATTGATGAATTCATTCAGTATGCTACTGAAAATTATTATGAGGGAGGAATATGTGCTTGTAGGAGTTGCAATAATATCAAGTTTCCTCTCTATGTGCTTAAAGTTTTGAAGTTATACTCGTTTTGCCTTCCTATGCTAGTTGATTCTTGTTCCTACAAATTATTTGTTCACAAAATCCCTAGGCATAGGAAGTTTGTTAGATTCAAATGTGCTAGTCACATTCTTCATGATGCTCTCTTTATGTTTCAATTCTTATCTTTTATATGAGCATCATTGAAATCATCATGCCTAGCTAAAAGGCATTAAAGAAAAGCGCTTGTTGGGAGACAACCCAATATTTACCCCTATTGTTTTTGTGTGTTTACATGATTAAGCTACTGTAGTAATCATGTTTTATAGCTTTTGTTTCAATAAAGTGCCAAGTAAGACCTTTGGGAAGACTTGGGTGAAAGTTAATGTGGTCTTGCTGTAAAAAACAGAAACTTTGCGCTCACGAGATTAGCTACCATTTTTTACAGAAGAGTACTTTTGAGTTGATTCTTTTTGCAGAAGATTAATAGAAAAATTCCTCACGTCCACCAAGTATCATTGATGTTTAGATCATTATAGACTATTCTGTTTCTGACAGATTCTGTTTTCATTGCATAGTTTGCTTGTTTTCTAGTTTCTATGGATTATATTTCTCAATATAAATTGTATATGGTACAGTAGGCATTGTGTGAGAACAATTATGAACCTTGTCTTTGACAGTACCAAAGTGAATGGTTTACTCTTTATCATACTAACCTATCTCACGAAGTTCTATTAAGTTTTGTGTGATTGAAGTTTTCAAGCTTTGGGTGAGATATCGATATGAGGAGAATAAGGAGTGGAAAGACCCTAAGCTTGGGGATGCCAAGGCATCCCAAGGTAATATTCAAGGAAGACTCAAGCGCCTAAGCTTGGGGATGCCCCGGAAGGCATCCCCTCTTTCGTCTTGAGAACTATCGGTATACCTTACTCGGAGCTATATTTTCATTCGTCACATGATATGTGTTTTGCTTGGAGCGTATTTTCAATTTTACTTGTTGTTTGAATAAAATCATTGGATCTGAATATTGAATGAAAAAGAATCCTCCTATAGCTAGTTAATTATTTGACTACTCACTGTTCTTCACTTATATCTTTTGGATTAGTTTTGTCATTTACTCATGTGCTTCACGTATATCCTATGAGTAAATGGTTGAATGAATTGAATGTCATAAATCTGAATTTATATATGCTTCATATGCCTATAACATGGGGAGTAACGACTTCACACATAATAAGTATAGGTAGTAAACTTATTGGAAGTTAGCAAACGTAGAATTGGTCACTTGAACAATTCATGAAAGAATATTGAAGGAAGAGAGATTTCACATATAAATATACTATCTTGGACATCCTTTGCAATTGTCAGCACTCATTAAAATATGACATGCTAAAAGGTTGATGTTGGACAAGGAAGACAACGTAATGGGTTATGTTTTCTTATATCTGAAATAAAGTATATTGTCATGGATTATCCAACACGATGAGCTTGCCTTTCCCCCTCATGCTAGCCAAATTCTTTGCACCAAGTAGAGATACTACTTGTGCTTCCAAATATCCCTTAAAACGAGTTTTGCCATGAGAGTCCATCATACCTACCTATGGATTAAGATCCTTCAAGTAAGTTGTCATCGGTAGTTGCAATAAAAATTGCTCTTTAAATATGTATGATCCATTAGTGTGGAGAAAATAAGCTTTATACGATCTTGTGATATGTAAGCAATATAAGCGACGGACTGCATAATAAAGGTCCCTATCACAAGGGGCAATAAAAAGTGACGTTCTTTTGCATTAAGATTTTGTGCATCCAACCTTAAAATCGCATGACAACCTCTGCTTCCCTCTGCGAAGGGCCTATCTTTTACTTTTATCTTCTACCTTATGCAAGAGTCATTGTGATCTTCACCTTTCCTTCTTACATTTTATCCTTTGGCAAGCACATTGTGTTGGAAAGATCCTGATATATATATCCAATTAGATGTAAGTTATCATGAACTATTATTGTTGACATTACCCTTGAGGTAAAAGGTTGGGAGGCGAATCTATAAGCCCCTATCTTTCTCTGTGTCCGATTAAAACGTGAGTGTTAGCAATTGTGAAAGATTAAATGATAGTTGAGTATGTGGAGTTTGCAAAATCAAAACTCTGACATAGACCCTTCCTGAAAATAAGATGAATTGCAATTGTTTGATGACTGAAAATATAGTTTGTTAGTTTCAAGAAGATCCAAGAACTAAAGATCAAGAAGACAGATAGCAAATGGAAGATACATGACATGCATGCTTAAATTTTTGAAGCAAAATGGTAGCTACTGCCATGTATCCTTTAACATGCACCTCCAGCTCTAAGCATCATTAATGATCCTGAATGGAAAGTCATATATTTGCAGTTTGTAACAAAGCTGGTTAAACATTTGTTTTCCTCCAGCTTCCATTGTGAATTATGTTCCTCATGATTTCTTTGGCATGAGTAGAGGCAATCCATCCTAATATACTATTCGACTCTTACGTCTGAAGTAGCATAGGTAGCCCATATACAAGTTAGAATGGGTTAATTTCCCCCGCAAGTTAAACGGATCACTGGGTTTCCTGCCCAAGATAAAATGGAACCTCCTTAATTTTCTCTTATGGCCCGTGTACCATGCACGATAGATGGCCCGTGTAGTGTGTTCCCAATGTGCAGACGTGTTGGAGAAGCTACTTCACAACAAAAACCCATACATCATGCATATATAGTCCGGAGTGCTCTGTACTGATACTTTTTTGGCTCTACTTCTCTATGTTTTTTTGATGCCAATCTACCATGCTTGTGTTGCTTACATAGTTTTGGTCATTCATGTCAACTTATTGCAAGTGCGCATTGTGTATTGTTTTCAGTGAAGAGGTTCTACCTAGATTGATTGCTGGAGTCGCAAGCGTGCCTCCAGACCCTCCGTTGGGTTGTTCCAGCCACACCTCAGTGTGGCTTGATGCGGTGCTATCCGCACAGGCACCGCTGTAACATGATTCCCTTTGCCAGATAAAGAGTGTAAATATAGATAAGATATTCTAGGCAGAAGTACTATGATTAATCCATATGGAAAGGCAAAATCAGGTTCAAATATCTTGTTCAGTTGCTTATAATCCTCATGTGTTTTTCCCCTTTTACCCATTTGGTTGTATGGTTGACCTTGGAATAATATGTTTTTTTTCTTTGCTTATTCATGCCATTAAAAGACTAGACCAATTACTGTATTGATCAAAGCTTGTTTTATGCAATCATCCTCTTGTTTTGCACATTATGGTATGCCATTGCAAGGTCCAAAGCTTATTTTGGTTCATTTCCTGTGACCACCATGCAGCCTTATAATGTCTAATTACCATTTGATGTAGCGTTATTTTGACCCTTCTTCTTCATTGGAGCCATGTAATATAACTAGCATGTCGGCCTTGTCCTGCTCCACGCCAAGGAGAGGCGCAAGGGCGCGCCTAGCACTGTCGTTGAAGAACGCCGGTGCTCCTCTTCATCCTCGACCTGCTCTGCTCCCTAAAGGTAAGCTGGTCCTAGTCCTCGACCTTCTCCTCGGCGTGTCGCACATGACTATTATGCGGGCATGTTGAGCCTGTAAATATAGGCTACAGAAAGATTTTGATCTCACTTGTTGGTTAATTGGTGAAATGGCTCAATCTGGAATTATACCCATGGTCAGCTGAGTTATGTTAGTCTGGCCCTCACTTTCAACACTTTTTTGCGTACATTCTAATTATTTGAACGAATGGTTTGTGCAAAGTCAAATTGATATGTACTACTCAACTTTCTAGTTTTTGATATGTATTATTGATTATTCCTCATTTGTCTTTCTCACTTTTCTGCTGGTTGTTGCTGGTGCTGAACATATGGCCATTCTTTATACATGCGATTGCATGTACATTCTTGAAGTGAACCAATCCATTGGTGCGCACCCAGCAAGCAAATTGTGAATTAGGCATATAAATTTGAATATACTTCCCATTTTGCATATTGGATGGATCAATGATGCCCTGATAGGCACATACCATCCCTTGCAACACCTCCGGGCATCATCAAAATTCAGTTTTCACCCCTTTGATTCTAATGAGTTATGCTGCCGAAATTTCCGGTTAGAATACTCACAACGAAAACCCAGTGTGCAGACATGTTGGAGAAGCTACTTCACAACAAAAACCCGTACATCATGCATATATAGTCCAAACTACTCTGTATTGATATTTTTTGGCTCTACTTCTCTATGTTTTCTATCTGATACTCCCTCCGTCCGGAAATACTTGTCATCGAAATGGATAGAAATAGATGTATCTAGAACTAAAATATGTCTAAATACATCCTCTTTCATCCATTTTGATGACAAGTATTTCCGGACAGAGGGAGTACTTCTCAGTCGTTTGCTTACACAGTATGTTGATTGATGTCAATCTAGCATGCTTGTGTTGCTTACACAGTTTTGGTAATTCATGTCAACTTATTGAAAGTGTGCATTGTGTTGTTTTCAATGAAGCGGTTCTACCGAGATTCATTGCTAGAGTCCCATGTGTGCCTCCAGAACTACCGCTGGGGTGTGCCCGCCACACCTCAGTGTGGCTTGATATGGTGCTAACTGAACGGTCACCGCCGTGCCGATGGGAGAGTGGTGACTGCGTCACAATCTTCATGTTCGGCTACAATGGTTCTGGTGAGTCCATGGCCTCCTCCCTCTTTGTTCCCTAGGATGGTCCAGCCATCGAGCTGTAGCCGATTGCGATACTGGCCGTCGAGACAATGATTCAGGGTCCGGTTCTGTTGTTATGATGTCTGAGATGGTGGTCTTCTGGCCACCAGAATCTAGTGTTTGTGTCTGTTGTTATGATGTCTGAGATGGTGGTCTTCTGGCAACCAGAATCTAGTGTTTGTGATGATCTTGTCATTCAATTGGTCCCTGGGTTTGATAATTTAGTATCTTGCCATGGTACTTTCTAGGTTTTTGAACTTGATACTAAAGGAACGAATCTTTTTACTTCACTCGTTGTAGGGTTTGGTAATGGTTATAAAATAGAGTATGATGCCATGTTTAATTACTCTAGCCATGTTTAAGTGTGTGTGATAGGCTTTCTAAATGTTTTCAGGTCATGACTATGCTAAATTTGCTTATTCCTGGCTTAGCTCTATTTTTATCAACTAGTTGATTCATGGGGTTCCAGGGGTTTCTCTGTGTGTGTTTATGTTTCGTTTTGATTTGATTGCTTGCACATATCGAAGGCTTTCTAGGTGTCATTATCCAAATGCCTTTTGAGCTCAATGTTTGTGCCAAATCAAATTTCATCTCCATGCTCTGTGATCTCCAGCAGTGCTACCCTGGAGACTATGCAAGGATCATGAGCACACTCCACCCCCAATTTGGTTTCCATTCGTTCTTAATCCTGCACTTGACAAATCCCAAGGATTCTATAGGTTCGCTAGTGCTAATATATTGAGCCCAGTTGTATGTTGTAGCTCATGTAGCATCCAATAGTTGGTTGTTTATTTTTCACAAGTTGTCTGGCCGAGCTAGGGGAGGTTAGCGCATTGATTCAGTATTTGTGTGCATGAAATATGCTTGGACTGGCTACCTACATCAGTTTTGTGTTTGGAATAATATGATGGCCTCAATTGGCTCGGTGAATGATGCTCTAGTGCTTGCCATAGTTGCTGCCAGCTAGTTCAACATGATTCCCTTCGTAAAAAAAAGAGCATATATATAGATCATATATTCCAAGCAGAAGTACTATGATTAATCCATATGGAAATGCAAAAATAGGCTCAAATATCTTGTTCGGCTGCTTATAATCTTCATGTGTTTTTTACCCATTTGATTGTATGGTTGACCTTGCAATAATACTTTTTTGGTTTGCTTATCAACATCAATAAAAAACCAGACCCATTAGTGTATTGATCAAAGCTTGTTTTATGCAATTATCATCTTGTTTTGCACATTAAGGTATGCCATTGCAAGGTTCAAAGTTTATTTTGGTTCATCTCCTGTGACCACCGTGGAGCCTTATAATGTCTAATTACCATTTGACGTAGCATTATTTTAACCCTGCTTTTCTTTGCAGCCATGTATTATAACCAGCGTGTTGGCCTTGTCCTACTCTGTGCCGATGTTAGGGAACGTAGTAATTTCAAAATTTTCCTACGCACACGCAAGATCATGGTGATGCATAGCAACGAGAGGGGGAGAGTGTGATCTACGTACCCTTGTAGATCGACAATGGAAGCGTTAACTTGGTTGATGTAGTCGTACGTCTCCACGTATATTGTGTACAAGTTGACCCGGATATTGTGTACAACTCTCGGCCCAGTTGCATTGCTGATGTTGAAAAAAAGCTATTTTTATACACACATTTAAAATTTTTTGTATAGATAAGGAACATTTTTTATACACACATTTAACAATTTTTAAATACATGATTAACACTTTTTAAAACATATTTTTTAGTCAACAATGGGCCCACAGCGAGCGGAGGAGGTCCCAATACACATATTTTTTAAATACATGATTAACACTTTTGCAAAAATAATTAGCCCACAGCAAGCCAATTAGCTCCAGTCGGCCCATAGTGGGCCGATAGGAGCCAATCAGCCCTCAGTGGGCCGACAGGGGCCAGTCGGCCAGCTGTAGGCCGACTAGGCCCAGTCGGCCTGCAGCGTGCCGATGGTGTATTATTTTTGAAAAATAATTACCCAGCGTAATATTTATGAAAATTAATAAAAAATGTATTATTTAAAAAAATAGCGAAAAAAGGCCTGTGTAGTAGAGTACAACCTAACATGGTTACTCAGCCCACATTCAGCGACACCGGAAAGGCCCAAACAAGGCTTCTGTACAACTTTTTGAAGTCACTAAGCTCAATTAATAACTTAAGAAAAAAGTTAGATTAGTGGGGAACCTAATTAAAAGTTGTCACGGGCAAATAAATAATTCAACGGGTCCCACATGTGCGTGTGTGTGTGTGTGTGTGTGTGTGAGAGAGAGAGAGAGAGAGAGACCCATCGGCCGATGCTCGTAAATACATCTTTCAGCCATATGCATTGCTGATGGTCAGTAAAAACTTATATAGTTGACACAATCATATAGAACATCATAGCACACTGAACTTGCATACAAAAATTTCACGTAGGCGGCACAATCAGGATTGAAGCAGTGGATCGCTATGGGAAGGGCCATGTTGAAACCAACAAATTCGTACATAACGGTTCATCGTCTTTATCAATGACGGGGAAATATCTTGAATGTTGTGCAAAGAAAACAGACAGACAACACAATAAGTTCTCCTAGCACATTAAGTTGACGTACAGCCCTTTCTAAAAAAAGTTCAGGTACAAAATTAGAACAGGTCACAATCAAAATGTACTGGCATATCAGTGCTTCACACCCATAGCTTAGATTTAACTAGTATCTGACAAGATTCAGTTGTTACCTCAAATTAGAGCACATCCAGGCAGCCAGCCCTGCCTCTTCTCCCAAAGAAGTAGTGGCCTCCGCCGCGCGATGGAGTAGGCCCTGTGCCATCCATCGTTCCGAGCAACACGGGGAAAGTCTGACATTGACTCCTGTAATGGACGTCGTCGACGGACCCTAGCACCAGCGGCGGCGGAAGGACTTCGATTGATGGATTGACCACTTTTCGACATGCACGGACACTCGATACAGGTACATCCCAAACGTCCGCGGCGGCCTTGGTGGCGACGAATAGTACAACCACGGTTCCTGCACTGGTATCTCAACACCAATCACCATCGGTATGGTGGACGGCTTCTTCATCCATGCCATAACCGTCAGAGCCCAGCTGTCTAGAGGAACAAACATACTTACGAGCTCAGCTCCAAGGTCGTTGATAAGCTCGTTCATGGACTCGCTGTTCCAAGCACGTTGAGGCATGCCGTGGAAGGTTAGCTTTGTTAAAAACTCAAGCTAAGAGGGCACCGAGCCCCATCCTGGGTGCCACCGATCAAACCTCACCAGCACGCCATCGCAGAACAAACGCCGGGAAGATTCGAACACACGACTGCAGTTGAAAGTTGTCCGGAACCTGACGAAGAAATCAGCCGGTGGCGGACAGACTTTGATGAGCAAGTCACTTATTTGGATGCCGTGCGCAATGCCAAGATCTTTGACAAGGTCATCCGGCGAGACGGGAGGCCGGTCGCCGTTGATGGTTACCATCAGCACTTTGCCGGCAAACTGGTCGTCAAGCGTCGCCATGCCACTGTTGAGCGACAGCAAGCAACGACCGAAGGCAGGACGGACCTCAGGATCTCCGGCTCGGAGATCCGCGTTGATTGGCAACATGATAGTGCACTTGAGTACAGGGAGTACAGGAGGGGGATTTGGGGGAACTAGTGTAGGAATCGAGATTCCAGAGGTGGGGGAGGGGCGGGAGACTGGGGATGAAAAGGTAGCATGAATTTCGAGCACGCGCCAATATGCCCTCGTCGCGCAAGCACACGAAAACACCGGCGGCGCCCACATGTCGGCCTAAGAGTCCTTATTCTTTCTTTTTTGGAGAGCCCGGCCTTTTTTTTCAGGATCTTTTGAGAGCCCGGCCTGAGAGTCATAATTGACCTGTTTGACATTGCGTTACTACTCGGCCAATATTCAACGACACCTTACTGGCCCAAACAAGTGTACATCATCGAAAAGACAATGAGCTCAAATTATATAACTTGAAAAAAGGAGATATACTCTGAACACTGGAGAATGGTGATGCCCTCATTTAGCCCACCAGTAGTTCGTGACAATAAACAGTTTGAAACAACGATATATACAACATTCAAACACTGACTAGTGACTACAACTGACATAAACAGGAAGACATGATAGTTCATAAGAACTCTTGCTACACCACCAAAACGCACCCATCTGCAGCGCTCAGAATCTCGTGATCCAGACGAGAATGACATTCTAAACAGAAGCAACTATTACATAGTAAGAGTGACATAGACGAGGATGACCAAATGACAAGGAATATGCATAACAAAAGAGAGAACTACCCATCCAGAACCAGCAGCAAAGACAACAAAGTCATTCGAAGAGATGATCCAACACCATCATAATTTGCAGCCCCGCTTCAGCGACCAGTGATCCGGAGACACCAGTACTGCACCCTTTCGATGCAACAGCCCAATTACCTATCAACCTGAAGGCTCAAACCACATCACTGCCTGTCGTAATTGAGACATCCAAGGATCAAAGTTAATCTGGATGCCTTTGTCATTCTCACCTTCTTTTGGCTGCAGGCTATATCGTTGACAATCAGGGGAGTTTGCTCCCGAACTCCTAGGGCTTGCCATGTAGACACAGTTTTCCATAGCAAACAGAGCCTCTCTGCCATCAAGGTCCTTGCCAACGGTGATCTCCTGGTTAATCGGATAATTGAGTCCGAGAAACAGAGAGTGTGAACCAAGGCTGTTTACCCGCCTCCAACTAAAAAATCCTAAAGGCCCCAACAAGCTGGTATCCTGCTCATAGATGTAACAGCCACTGTCCGGATACTCACGTATTACACGGTGCTTGTATAAAGTGGTGTTTTTGCAATATAACTTTTCCGGCTCATGTGTTCGAATGATCATCAGTCTTTTGCCATCGTCTGATCAAGCGAGGAACCAGTTGTGCTTCCCTGTTTTTGGCAAAGGTGGTGTGATTACAAAGGGCAGTAACTGTAGGGACACTGCATCATATCAAAAAGGATAGGCATTGTTAATGTAAGATCAGCATTGTTCAGAGTATGAGTAGGATAATGCAAGAAACAGCATTGAGATGTCCCTGTTGGAACTGGGAGGAAAATGCAAGGAAATGTATACTGTGTTCGAAAATATAGAAGTGCCATGCATGGTTATACTCATGTTATCTCGCAATCGATTCTTCACAGGAAACTACCATGTCATGCATGTTATGTAATCATGTTCTGTCCTCACAAACAAATTCTTCAAGGTAACTAACAGACCATGCATTGTTATATACTCGTGTTCTGTGGGCAAAAATTTTGTGAGGATATTATTCTAGCCATTGATTGCTGAAGGGCGAATATAGGTATGTACACATGGTAAGCATTGCAGGATGTCACTGCTTCCAAATATAGAGTTCTCCATATGCACATTTACTTCCGTAATGTATGGTTAGATGAAACCAACAGTGTGGTGCATGTTTCTACATCATGAAAATGAGGAAACTAACATGGCCATTGATACACACTCATATTTAGTAGTAGTATATAGATTACTGTAAAATAAGGATAATATCCATATATTCCTAACCGTTTGATTATTCAGGGTACAAATTGGATGTAATGACATGGTCACAATCGCATGAATTAACTCATTCCAAATATAGCTGATTTACGGCGTCTCTAATACATTGCCATAGTTCTACTCAAATTCTGCTCAAACAGAGATATGCCAATCATCACAAAAAGTTCAAACAGTGTCATGGCGTCATCATTAACATGAGAGGAAACAACTTACACGCTCCGTCCGAGCAATACGTGGTGCCATCTGCTTTGTCGATCGCGTAGATGATGCCATTGTGTTCAATAGCATCACAGAAGTGTGTATCAGCTTTGACGATGATCCACTGCGAGACGAGTTATCTCCAGCTAAAGAAGGCACCGGCGTAAAGATAGGCGAGTCCGCAGTCGAACAAGGCAATTAGCTTGAAGTCTGCGTAATTTGCATGTCGTGTGGGCACTTGGCAGATTACAATCTTCTGCAAAACAAGGTCCGTCCAACTGACGTAGTAATCTAGATGACTTGGACCACGATGCTAATACTCTATATAATCCAACGGAGGAAGGATAATCTCATGGGAGGTCAGGCATTTCATGAGCACCAACTTTTTACCGTCTTCTCTGAATGCAGCCATCTAGTGGGAGTTCATGCCGACCCAGTACATACCTGCCAATAAGTTTTGGGCGATGATGATCGGATCGATGTCGAGGGAAATGATGTACGACTACCCACTACATACCTGCAAAGAAGTTTCGGCTAATGGAGATCGGATTGAAGTCGAGGGGCATCATGCACGCCTCCGTATCATGGTGAGCCAATCTCGCAAGACCAGATAGCAGCAAGCAGGGTGTCTTGAAAAGCTTAGGCCTCGCTTCGATGATGGCCGTGTGCATGTCCCTTGAGCATGCATCCAGCCGCAGGGCGCTCAACATATCCATACACAAACAACAGAGGTCGAGGATGTCACTGGGGAGATTGCTCCAATCGCGGCTCATATGGATGTTGCGCGGTTCGCGTTCGGCCATGGTGGAGTTTGGAAGGTGGCTTGATTTACTGGGGAGAAGGATGTCGGTGCTGGAGCGGCTAGCGAGGGAATAGTGGTACTGGGGGAGGCGAGTGAGGCGACGGTACACGGGGGCACAGTGAGATGGAGACGGAGAAGGAGATGGAGATGGAGTGGTGCTATGGGAGTAGAGAGGGAGACGAGGCGAGGCGCCAATGTGATGTACAGCGGCGGTGACAGACTGCACTGTGCACAGGGTGAGGCTGACTTTGGTAACCCGAACACGCCGCCTGGACTAGTGTCAGGCTCAGGGTGTTGTCACTTCACTGTGAGGACTGGATGAATAGTATTTTGACCATCAAGTGTACCACAGTTGTACTACTACTACTACTACTACTACTACTACTACTACTACTACTACTACCACTACTAGTAGTAGTAGTAGTAGGTACATGAGTACTCCAGTATTGTATAGCATAAATAGGTCTCCCGTGCTAGCATGCATGTTCACTTCATCGTTCAGGTATCATCCATATTGCGAGTAGAACCAAATTCTCGTGCATGCCCAATCAATGCTCTGCCGCGATGCATGCAGTGGTCGTTCTGGTGCATCAAGGACGGCATGCAGATCGTTCCACACTTGAGAAGAGGAAAAATGGAAAGGTAGAACGCGGTAGCAGAGGAAGAGAACGCTGGCTAACGAGGCTGGGAGAGGATCGAGCAGGAAGTTAATGCTCCACCTAAAGGTTTTGGGAAAACCTGATTTTCATAAGGTGACTTATACTCACCTAAACGGAGGGAATATTCCTTAACCAGAGAATGTTGTGTCTCCCACTCACGCGCTCAAAAAAAAAAACTATGCCACATTTTTTATCTGTTTGCATAGGTCCCACCTATTAGGAAGACACTACAAGAAACTTGTTAATACATGACGGTACTAGTCCGTCACAGATCAGCCAAAATCTGTCAGGCGTCCATGTCCATGACGGACTTGAAATCCATCATGTATATCGCGTCATAATTTGACACCATGCCTTCCATGACGGTTCTTGGCTGTCACGGATCTTCCCCAAGCCCGCCAAGCCTAAACTAGGTTGTGACGGAACAAACCGTCACCGATTTACATGACGGATCTGACGTGGACCTAACAAGTTGTCTACATGGATCTGACATGGAGGCTAACAGCCCATGTTGTAACGAGCCCAATTAGCGATTTGGCCCAATAATTTTGGTGGATGGTCCAACCAATTAGTTGTTTATCTTTGTCCTGCCCATTAGCCTACCTAGCGCCACTTTTGTACAGCCTATTATCACAATGAAATGCAATTCACAACAGGATACCCAATTTTTATTCATTCAAAAATAGAAATTGTTTACATGACAATATAGAGTTCCATCAATCTAGTCTGTTTAGAAAAACAAAGCTTAATATCAAAACATCACAAGCATATCTAGAAAGCTCTATAAGCATCTTTAAAAAAGAATTGAGTAACATGACTCCAAAGAAAATGCACTACTAGCTGATTCAAGGCAGCTATCCGGGCCCAAGTAGATCCTCCTAAAAAACTTCAATCTCCACTAACGCAGATTAACCGCCAAACCTGCATAGAATCAAAACAAATAAAAAATTATACTCCCTCTGTACCATAATATAAGTCGCTGGAGTAGCTGAAGTTCATCTACTCCAGCTACATATATTATGGTACATTGGATGCCATAAGTTATAAAAGTAAGCTCCCAAATTAATCCAAAGAGTAATAACATTAGTTGATTTTCCAAGCAATCATCCATGGAAACGCCACTACTATATTATGGTACCACTTAAATTTGGGCAACGCACATGAAAACAATTAGTCCAGTTGCAAGTTCAGAAATTTAGTCCAAACAAAAGTGTGTCAAATGAAAGTACAATATAACTTTGCCTACAAGTAACAAGTAACAAACATACACCACAAAACTAAAAGAACAATAGCAGCAGCGGTTGGTCAGGTCATCAGTTCTGGACCGAATAGACGGTAAGTGCATGGGATAACCAGGAGCTGTCTATTTTGTGGCCTAGCAAACAGATTTCTCAAAGAAGCAAACAAACGTGATAGAGAGAGGTACTTAGTTTATTTTCTGAGAGGAAGCAGTGCGCCTGTACAGGTATTTAGTTTTCCAGGATCAAACATTTCTATACTCTAAAATAAATGAGAACAAAAGTGGGAGAGACAAGCACTTAGTTTGTTTTTTGTGAGAGGAAGCTGTGCGTGCCTGTACAAGTACTTAGTTTTTCTGGAGTAGTAAGATGTGTACTTGTAAATATGTACTGTAGTTAACTATGAAACAAGAAAATGCTTGATAAACAGTGAACTAATAGTTAGGAAAGCACGGCTTGAATTGATCATGCTTCGCTTATATTCATGGATGGGTAGAAAACCTAGTCTATTATCCATGTTACTTCTGTTCATAACGATTCTATATGCTCAGGGCTAGGGGTTTACCACTTGATCAGCATTGAGAGTACTATTATTTATAACAGGAAACAATCATGAAATGAACCAGTACATTTGTAAACAAGGTGATAGTAGTAAGAACTAGAAGACTTGTGCATGCGTAGAAAACTTTCATCGGCTTGCACAAGAACTACAAGTTATTTTATTACATGGCAAAAGCAATTAATAATGGTTATTAAGATACAAGTAGAATCAGGACCCATGAACACCAAGAGATAGCAGGTCTAGTAGAGTGTCGATACAATGCATGATATCAGGGACATTGTCCAATGCAGATTTTATGCCCACAAAATATATGTACAGTTATAATTTCACTAGAACCACACAACAGTCCACACCTTGAACAACTCACAACAGTCCACACCTTGAACAGCTCAAATCTACAACCCGAATAATTCACATCAAGAATGGAAGGGTATCAAGCTTACCCTATTCTGCTCGAGGACGGTGCCGTCAACGTCGATCAGGTGGGAGATGTACTGACTATAATGTGCAAAGCAAAGATATTAGTGTGACAATTGGATATGCGGTTTCATTTCATTATTACTGAAATGCAAATGTTGTCTCAATTGAACCAAATTCTTAAAGAACTATGCCTTCCCAAATGTCTAAATTGACTAACTAAATATTTAAAGAATTGATTCAATAGAATACTAACTGAACTAAGGAGGAGCAATGTACAATGGGTAGCCGCACATTACTTTCTGTTTCTTCATGATGTACCTGAGGTTTGTCATGCATAAAGTAAGAAGTATCTATTTATTACTTGGAATTAATGAACTAGCATCAGGAACCTGAAGTTGTGCAACACTGACCACCCTTTGGATAATAATAAAAGGAACATATTTTCCATCTTTCCATTAGTAAGACTAAAACACATATATCAGACACCAAATTACTAGTCCTTGAAATGTGCCAACTAAAATGAAATACCTTTTGCTGTCATCACACTATAAACCTCTACAGGTCCAGCAGGCAGTAGCTAAACTGAACATTTGCTGCCACTGACAGCACATGCTTTGACACTAAACACACACGAAGGTACCAATGAGGTTCAATGAACATGATAAAACTGAAATATTTAACATTTGTTGATTTTATATATTGATTCATTTAATACATTGAGAACCACAAACAGATAAAACAACTGAATTCAAAAACAGATTTGAGTTATCGACCCTTCAGACTAGCATACTTATGGCAGGTTCATCTATTCATTTTATTTCTTCCATTTTGTCAGACGAATCCATCTTTCCTTAGCTTTGTTAGTACACACACCGGTTGTAGAGGAGGAGGAACAAGCGGCAGTACTTTCATCTAATTCAGAAGATAAAAACAAGGAAGAAGAAATACACTAACGATTAAGAGCATATCAAGGAAAGGAGAAGGTGCACGATATAACTAGCTAAGGAGACCAGGTCAACTCGTCCTCTGCACTGAATTGGGTGTAAGATGCATATACTTTTACTACAATCCATTCCATTGATCTTATTTTACTTTCATATATTAAAATCGCTGCACATGAATGCAAGCATCTAACAGTATCATAAGAATCAATATGCTTGCACATGTAGTCCGTTGCACCAAACAGATTCTATTGTTGATAATGCAGAGTCTTATTTCAAAATTCTACCACAACATTGTTCAATTATAACTAATTCAGAATTTGTGAAAAAATTAGCAAACCTTCTCAAGTGGCTAGCTTCTAATGGTAATGCAAAAAGCACCTATGAAACAACATGAAGGCCATCAGATTAACAGGTTTCCCACACTATCCAACACATAATAGAACCAACTAGAGTTGCAACAAGTCTTACAAGAAAAACAAGAATTCTTACCAGCAAATTTAGTCCATTATTCAGGCGCATACAAGTAGTAATCTAAATGTAACAGAGTTAGAGTATGGACCAGTAACGGGCTCTGAGAAGAGTAGGGACGCAGCTCACCAAAGAGGCTTGTAGATGATGCAGCTGTGGCAGTGCAGGTCAGCCACCACCCTCGCGCAGTAGAGGGGGTCGTCGCAGGATGCACGGCCGTGCCGCAGACGCAGAAGAGGAGGTCGGGGGTCTCTGCCGTCGAGCCCAATGCGCACGCGCATACTGAGCTATGGGGCACCATCCATAAGGCTGCCGGAGACACGCCGTCGATGGACGTGATGCCACAGCCAAATCCTAGCCATGGGATAGATCCCGCGGGCGAGCACCGGAGACCGGGATCGGCGGATCCAGCCGGTCTGGAGGACGGAGAGGTTGGAGACTAGGTCGTGAGTGTGTTACGTGGTGGCCAACGTCGCCGGAATCGGCGGACGTTGGTCGTGGCGCGAGTGGTCGCATGAGAGAGAGACAGATGGGTTGCTGGAGGGATGGTTGGGTGGGGGTCCGACGGATCTGGAAGCTGCCGGAGTTGCGAGGTAGGAGGAGGGAAGGGGGAGGCCTGGCTGCGAGCTGCGAGAGGACGAAGGCGAACAGATGGTCGGTGGCGGCGATGCGTGGGAGAAGATGGGGAATCGGGAGGAGGGTCTAGCCACGGGCCGAGGAACAAGGTCTTAGGGTTAGGTTTTATACGAGAGTCGCTAGGCGGGCTTTAGCGGGCTTGGTGGGCTGTACTGGGCCATCAATGACAGTTTGTGCAACTGTCATGAGAAATCCCTCATTGATTAACACATTTCTTGTAGTGTTAAGGATGGGCACGTACATGAATAGGTACGACTCATCAGTCTACTGATACGTCCATTTTGCATCATGCTTTTATATCGATATTTATTGCATTATGGGCTATTATTTCACGTTATGTCACAATACTTAAGGCTATTCTCTCTTATTTTACAAGGTTTACATAAAGAGGGAGAATGCCGGCAGCTGGAATTCTGGTCTGGAAAAGGAGCAAATATTAGAGACCTATTCTGCGCAACTCCAAAAGTCCTGAAACTCCACGGAACATCTTAAAATAAATAAAGAAAAATCCTCGCCAAAGATGAAGTCCAGGGGGCCCACACCCTGCTCACAAGGGTGGGGGTGCGCCCCCCCGCCTAGGGCGCGCCCCCTACGTCGTGGGCCCCCTGGTGGCTCTCTGACGCCCATCTTCTCCTATATGAAGTCTTTCGATGAGAAAAAAATCAGAAGGAACCTTTCAGGACGAAACTCCGCCGCCACGAGGCGGAACAAATCTAGAGCTCCGGCAGAGCTGTTCTTCCGGGGATACTTCCCTCCGGGAGGGGGAAATTATCACCAACGCTCCTCTCATCGGGATAGGGCAATCTCCATCACATCTTCAACAGCACCATCTCATCTCTAAACCCTAGTTCATCTCTTGTATCCAATTCTTGTCCCAAAGTTCGGGATTGGTGCTAGTAGGTTGCTAGTAGTGTTGATTACTCCTTGTAGTTGATGCTAGTTGGTTTATTTGGTGGAAGATCATATGTTTAGATCCTATATGCATATTATTACCCCTCTGATTATGAACATGAATATGCTTTGTGAGTAGTTACGTTTGTTCCTGAGGACAAGAGAGAAGTCTTGCTATTAGTAGTCATGTGAATTTGGTATTCATTCAATATTTTGATGAGATGCATGTTGTCTAGCCTCTAGTGGTGTTATGTTAATGTCGACTACATAACACTTCACCATTTTTTGGGCCTAGAGGAAGGCATTGGGAAGTAATAAGTAGATGATGGGTTGCTAGAGTGACAAAAGCTTAAACCCTAGTTTATGTTTCTTCGTAAGGGGCTGATTTGGATCCACATGTTTCATGCTATGGTTAGGTTTACCTTAATACTTTTGTTGTAGTTGCGGATGCTTGCAATAGGGGTTAATCATAAGTGGGATGCTTGTTCAAGTAAGAACAGCACCCAAGCACCGTTCCACCCACATATCAAATTATATAAGTACCGAACGCGAATCATATGAACGTGATGAAAACTAGCTTTACGATATTCCCATGTGTCCTCGGGAGAGCTTTTCCTATTATAAGAGTTTGTTCCGGCTTGTCCTTTGCTACAAAAAGGATTGGGCCACCTTGTTGCACTTTATTTACTTTTGTTACTTGTTGCTCCATACAATTTACCTTATCACAAAACTATCTGTTACCACTTATTTCAGTACTTGCAGAGAATACCTTGCTGAAAACCACTTATCATTTCCTTCTGCTCCTCGTTGGGTTCGACACTCTTACTTATCGAAAGGACTATGATAGATCCCCTATACTTGTGGGTCATCAAGACTCTTTTCTAGCACCGTTGTCGGGGAGTGTAGCACCTTTGGTAGGTGGAATTTGGTAAGGAAAAATTTATATAGTGTGCTGAAATTTACTGTCAGTTGTTACTATGGAAAGTAATTCTCTGAGGGGCTTGTTCGGGGTATCTTCACCCCGTCCAGTAGAGAAAAGAGTTGCTCCTCAACCTACTGAACCTATTGAAAATGAAACTCCTTTTGAATTTCCTTCGGGTATGATGGAAAAACTGCTAGCTAACCCTTTTACAGGAGATGGAACAAAGCATCCTGATGAGCACTTAATATATGTGGATGAAGTTTGTGGATTATTTAAGCTTGCAGGTATACCTGATGATGTTGCTAAGAAGAAGGTCTTCCCTTTATCTTTGAAGGGATACACATTGATATGGTATAGGCTATGTGATGATATGAAATCATGGAACTATAAAAGATTGAAATTGGAATTTCATCAAAAGTATTACCCTATGCATCTTGTTCATCGTGATCGCAATTATATATATAATTTTTGGCCTCGCGAAGGAGAAAGCATCGCTCAAGCTTGGGGAGGCTTAAATAAATGTTATATTCATGCCCTAATCATGAGCTCCCAAGAGAAATAATTATTCAAAGTTTTTATGCTTGGCTTTCTGATAACAATCGCACCATGCTCGATACTTCTTGTGCTGGCTCTTTTATGATGAAGACTATTGAATTTAAATGGGACTTATCGGATAGAATTAAACACAACTCCGAAGATTGGGACCTCGACGAAGGTAAGGAGTTAGGTATGACACCTAAGTTTGATTGTGCTAAATCTTTTATGGATACCAATATTTTCCATAAGTTTAGCACTAAATATGGACTTGACTCTGAGATAGTAGCTTCTTTCTATGAATCTTTTGCTACTTATGTTGATCTCCCTAAGGAGAAGTGGTTTAAATATCATCCTCCCATAGAAGTAAAAGTTGATGCACCTATTAAAGTTGAAGAAAAGACGGTCACTTATAATGATCCAATTGTTCCTACTTCTTATGTTGACAAACCACCTTTCCTTATTAGAGTAAAGGATCATGCTAAAGCTTCAACTGTTGTTCGTAAAAGCAATATTAGAACTTATGTACCCCCTGAGCAAGTTAAAGTAGAACCTAATATTGCTATTGTTAAAGATCTCTTGTCTGATAATATAGATGGGCATGTTATTCAGTTCGATGGTGAAACTGCTACAATTGCTAAGCCTTGTGCTAAAGATAAACATAGACTTGTGGTAGGCGTGCCTGTTATTTCTGTTAAAATAGGAGATCATTGTTATCATGGCTTATGTGATATGGGTTCTAGTGCTATTGTTATACCGCATACTTTATACGAAGAAATCAAGAATGCAATTGCACCTACTGAGTTAGAAGGTATTGATGTCACAATTAAACTTGCCAATAGAGGTACTATTGCAACAATTGGGATTGTTAGAGATGTTGATGTCTTGTGTGGGAAAACTAAATATCCTGCTGATTTTCTTGTTCCCACTTCTCCACAAGATAGCTTTTGTCCCATTATATTTGGTAGACCCTTCTTGAATACTATTAATGCTAGGATAGATTGCGAAAAGAATGTTGTTACTATTGGCTTGGATGATATGGTTCATGAGTTTAATTTCTCTAAATTTAGTAAACAACATCGTGAGGAAGAATTACCTAGTAAGGATGAAATTATTGGTCTTGCTTCTATTGCCGTACCTCCTAGTGATCCTTTAGAACACTATTTGCTAGACCATGAAAATGATATGTTCATGAATGAAAGAAGGGAAATAGATGAAGTATTCTTTAAACAGGAACCTATTCTGCAACACAATTTGCCTGTTGAAATTTTAGGGGATCCTCCTCCACCCAAGGGTGATCCCGTGTTTGAGCTTAAACCGTTGCCTGATAATCTTAAATATGCTTATCTTGATGAAAAGAAGATATATCATGTTATTATTAGTGCTAACCTTTCAGAGCATGAAGAAGAAAGATTATTGAAAACTTTGAAGAAGCATCGTGCCGCTATTGGATATACTCTTGATGATCTTAAGGGCATTAGTCCCACTCTATGTCAGCATAAAATAAATTTGGAAGCAGATGCCAAACCAGTTCGTGATCCCCAACGACGCCTGAATCCTAAAATGAAAGAAGTGGTAAGAAAATAAATACTCAAGCTTCTGGAGGCAGGTATAATTTATCCCATTGCTGATAGTCAGTGGGTAAGTCATGTCCATTGTGTCCCTATGAAGGGAGCTATTACTATTGTTCCTAATGATAAAGATGAATGGATCCCACAAAGAATTATCACATGTTATAGGATAGTAATTGATTTTCGCAAATTAAATAAGGCTACTAAGAAAGATCATTACCCCTTACCTTTTATCGATCAAATGCTAGAAAGATTATGCAAACATACACATTACTGCTTTCTAGATGGTTATTCTGGTTTCTCTCAAATACCTGTGTCGGCTAAAGATCAATCAAAAACTACTTTTACATGCCCTTCTGGTACTTTTGCTTATAAACATATGCCTTTTGGTTTATGTAATGCACCTGCTACCTTTCAAAGATGCATGATGGCTATATTCTCTAACTTTTGTGAAAAGATTTGTGAGGTTTTCATGGACGACTTTTCCGTCTATGGTTCCTCTTTTGATGATTGCTTGAGCAATCTTGATCGAGTTTTGTAGAGATGTGAAGAAACTAATATTGTCTTGAATTGGGAAAAGTGCCACTTTATGGTTCATCAAGGTATTGTCTTGGGGCACGAAATTTCTGGAAGAGGTATTGAAGTTGATAAAGCCAAGGTTGATGCTATTGAAAAGATGTCATGTCCCAAAGACATCAAAGGTATAAGAAGTTTCCTTGGTCATGCCAGATTTTATAGGAGGTTCATTAAGGACTTCTCAAAAATTTCTCGGCCTCTGACTAATTTATTGCAAAAAGATATACCATTTGTCTTTGATGATGATTGTGTAGAAGCATTTGAAATACTTAAGAAAGCATTAGTCTCCGCACCTGTTGTTCAGCCACCTAATTGGAATTTACCCTTTGAAATTATGTGTGATGCCAATGATTATGCTGTAGGTGCTATTCTAGGGCAAAGAGTTGATAAGAAATCAAACGTTATTCATTATGCTAGTAAGACTCTAGACAATGCTCAAAGAAATTATGCTACTACTGAAAAAAAACTTTTAGCAGTTGTATTTGCTTGTGATAAGTTCAGACCTTATATTGTTGATTCGAAAGTAACTATTCACACTGATCATGCTGCTATTAAATATCTCATGGAAAATAAAGATGCTAAACCTAGACATATTAGATGGATTCCCTGCTACAAGAATTTGATTTACATATTGTTGATAGAAAAGGAGCTGAGAACCCCATTGCAGACAACTTGTCTAGGCTAGAAAATGTTCTTGATGACCCACTACCTATTGATGATAGCTTTCCTGATGAACAATTAAATGTTATAAGTACTTCTCGTAGTACTCCTTGGTATGCTGATTATGCTAATTATATTGTTGCTAAGTTTATACCACCTAGCTTCACATACCAGCAAAAGAAAAAGTTCTTCTATGATTTGAGACATTACTTTTGGGATGACCCACATCTTTATAAAGAAGGAGTAGATGGTGTTATTAGACGTTGTGTACCTAAGCATGAATAGGAACAGATCCTACGCAAGTGTCACTCCGAAGCTTATGGAGGACACCACGCTGGAGATAGAACTGCACATAAGGTATTGCAATCCGGGTTTTATTAGCCTACTCTCTTCAAGGATGCCCGTAAGTTTGTCTTGTCTTGTGACGAATGTCAAAGAATTGGTAATATTAGTAGACGTCAAGAAATGCCTATGAATTATTCACTTGTTATCGAACCATTTGACGTTTGGGGCTTTGATTATATGGGACCTTTTCCTGCCTCTAATGGATACACTCATATTTTAGTTGCTGTTGATTACGTTACTAAGTGGGTAGAAGCTATTCCAACTAGTAGTGCTGATCATAATACTTCTATTAAGATGCTTAAGGAAGTTATTTTTCCGAGGTTTGGAGTCCCTAGATATTTAATGACTGATGGTGGTTCACATTTTATTCATGGTGCTTTCCGTAAAATTCTTTCTAAATATGATGTTAATCATAGA
This sequence comes from Triticum aestivum, assembly GCF_018294505.1. Classification (NCBI taxonomy): domain Eukaryota; kingdom Viridiplantae; phylum Streptophyta; class Magnoliopsida; order Poales; family Poaceae; genus Triticum; species Triticum aestivum. The sequence continues at coordinate 633,702,344 of NC_057803.1, forward strand.
GTTGCATCTCCTTATCACCCACAGCCTAGCGGTCAAGTAGAATTGAGCAACAGAGAGCTCAAATTAATTTTGCAAAGGACTGTTAATAGGTCTAGAAAGAATTGGTCCAAGAAACTTGATGATGCATTATGGGCATATAGAACTGCATACAAAAATCCTATGGGTATGTCTCCATATAAAATGGTTTATGGAAAAGCATGTCACTTACCTCTCGAACTAGAACATAAGGCATATTGGGCTATTAAAGAGCTCAACTATGATTTCAAACTTGCCGGTGAGAAGAGGTTATTTGATATTAGCTCACTTGATGAATGGAGAACCCAAGCTTATGAAAATGCCAAGTTGTTTAAAGAAAAAGTCAAAAGATGGCTTGATAAAAGGATACAAAAGCATGAATTTAATGTAGGTGAATATGTATTGCTATAAAACTCTCATTTAAGATTTTTTGCAGGAAAAATTCTCTCTAAATGGGAAGGTCCCTACGTTATCGAGGAGGTCTATCATTCCGGTGCCATAAAAATCAACAACTTCGAAGGCACAAATCCGAAGGTGGTAAACGGTCAAAGAATCAAACATTATATCTTAGGTAACCCCATAAATGTTGAAACCAATATTATTGAAATCGTAACCCCAGAGGAATACATAAGAGACACTTTCCATAACGTTTCAGACTCCGAAAAGGAATAGGTATGTGGTACGGTAAGTAAACCGATTCCAAAACAATTTTTAAGGCAATATTTCTCTGTTTTGGAATATTTAGAAAAATAGAAGAATAAGTAGCAGTCCGGGAAGGACACAAGGGTGGTGGGCGCGCCCCCTACCTCGTGAGCGCCTCGTGTGCCTTTCGTACTCCGTTTTCTTACCCGATACGTATTTTGGTCGGTAAAAATTCATTATATAACCTCCCAAAGGTTTTGACTCCCGTATCACACAAATCTCCTCTGTTGTTGTTTCGAGCTATTTTCTGTCAGGGTTTTCGAGGCTAGGCATCATGTCATCCCCCTCCTCCAACAATGGTGACAACGATGCTTGGCTAATGAAGATAGATCTGAAGAGGGAAGAACCCATGAAGACCAACAAGGATGAAAGGATCAAGAAGGCCACGGAGGATCAAGCTCCGGCAGCAAAAGACATCCTTCAACTTGATCATAACCTTCTTACCCCAACTGAGATCGAAGCTTTCAAGATGATTGAGTTAGCTCGTATACAGAACAAGTATCTCACACAAGAAAATATTTTGTTGAAGGAGCATATTGTCGCACTCAAGGGCACTATCCGCAAGCTGGAGGACCTCTTACGCTCGATGTGCAATTATCCATCACCACCACCGTCTTCACCGACAAAGGAGACATAATCACCTGGGTATGGGCACTCCCCTTGGCAACTGCCAAGCTTGGGGGAGGTGCCCCGGTATCGTATCACAATCACAACTCCTATCTTTACCGTTTTACTTAGTTCGATCCTATTAGTAGTATCTTGATCTAGTAGAATAAAGTTTATGGCATGATCTAGTTTTGAGTTTTTCTTTATGATCTCTCTATGTAATCGAGTCCGTGAGCTATATAATAAAGATTAGTGTTGAGTCAAGGGATTGATTATTTTGCCATGATCTTGGGTGAATAAAAGAAAAGGAGAAAAAGAATAAAAAGAAACAAAGAGTTCATATTGATCTATTTGAAAGTAATGACTTCACATAAAAAGAGTATGATGATTAAAAGTTGTTGGGAGTTGGCAGACATAGCTTTGGTCATCGTTGCAATTAATAGGAAGTAATAAGGAAAGAGAGGTTTCACATATAGATATATTATCATTGACATCTTTTATGATTGGGAGCACTCATTAAAATATGACATGCTAAAGAGTTGATGTTGGACAAGGAAGACAACATAATCAGTTATGTTTTCTTGTATCTGAGATAAAGTATGTTGTCATGGATCCTCTAACGTGTTGAGCTTGCCTTTCCCCCTCATGCTAGCCAAATTCTCAGCACCAAGTAGAGATACTACTTGTGCTTCCAAATACCCTTAAACCAGTTTTTCCATGAGAGTCCACCATATCTACCTATGTATTGAGTAAGATCCTTCAAGTAAGTTGTCATCGGTGCAAAGCAATAAAAATTGCTCTAAATATGTATGATTGATTGGTGTGGGAGAAATAAGCTTTATACGATCTTGTGGTGTGGAAGTAATAAAAGCGACGGACTGCATAATGAAGGTTCATATCACAAGGGGCAATACAAAGTGACGTTCTTTCGCATTCAGATTTTGTGCATCCAACCATAAAAGTGCATGCCAACCTCTGCTTCCCTGTGCGAAGGGCCTATCTTTTATTATTATCTTCTACCTTATGCAAGAGTCACGATGATCTTCACCTTTCCTTTTTCATTTTATCCTTTGGCAAGCCCAACATGTTGGAAAGAACATGATATATATATCTAATTGGATGTAGGGGAGCATGAATTATTATTGTTGACATTACCCTTGAGGTAAACGGTTGTGGGGCAAAACTATAAGCCCCTATCTTTCTCTGTGTCCGATTGAAACTCCGTAACCACAAGTATTGCGTGAGTGTTAGAAATTATGAAGGACTAGATGATAGTTGAGTATGTGGACTTGCTTTTTAGCTCTGACATAGACTCTTTCCGATGTTATGATAAATTGCAATTGCTTCAATGACTGAGGTTATAGTTTGTTGGTGCCCAATAAGGTTTCTGATTCAAACTTTTGCATTGTGAATAGATCATCACTTGAATATAAGTAATCATATGACAAATTCTATATATGTTGCCGTTATGAGAATAATCATGATGCCTTCATGTCCGTATTTTATTTTTATCGACGCCTCTACCTATAAACATGAGGACATATTTATTGTTATTGGCTTTTCGCATGAGGACAAGCGAGGTCTAAGCTTGGGGAAGTTGATACGTCCATTTTGCATCATGCTTTTATATCGATATTTATAGCATTATGGGCTGTTATTTCACATTATGTCAGAATACTTATGGCTATTCTCTCTTATTTTACAAGGTTTACATAAAGAGGGAGAATGCCGGCAGCTGGAATTTTGGGCTGGAAAAGGAGCAAATATTAGAGACCTATTCTACGCAACTCCAAAAGTCCTGAAACTCCACGGAACATCTTAAAATAAATAAAGAAAAATCCTCGCCAAAGATGAAGTCCAGGGGGCCCACACCTTGCTCATGAGGGTGGGCCCCCCCCCCCAACCTCGTGGGCCCCCTGGTGGCTCTCCAATGCCCATCTTCTCCTATATGAAGTTTTTCGATGAGAAAAAAATTAGAAGGAACTTTTCGGGACGAAACTCCACCGCCATGAGGCGGAACCTTGGCGGAACAAATCTAGAGCTCCGACAGAGCTGTTCTGCCGGGGATACTTCCCTCCGGGAGGGGGGAAATCATCGCCATCATCATCACCAACGCTCCTCTCATCGGGAGAGGGCAATCTCCATCAACATCTTCACCAGCACCATCTCATCTCTAAACCTTAGTTCATCTCTTGTATCCAATTCTTGTCCCAAAGTCCGGGATTGGTGCTAGTAGGCTGCTAGTAGTGTTGATTACTCCTTGTAGTTGATGCTAGTTGGTTTATTTGGTGGAAGATCATATGTTCAGATCCTATATGCATATTATTACCCCTCTGATTATGAACATGAATATGCTTTGTGAGTAGTTGCGTTTGTTCCTGAGGAAAGGGAGAAGTCTTGCTATTAGTAGTCATGTGAATTTGGTATTCGTTCGATATTTTGATGAGATGTATGTTGTCTAGCCTCTAGTGGTGTTATGTGAACGTCGACTACATAACACTTCACCATTATTTGGGCCTAGAGGA